>NC_086448.1:371076978-371398180 GCF_028390025.1 Pseudophryne corroboree | reverse complement strand
CTAACCCTTACCTAACCCTACCTCTAATGCTACCTTAACCATAACTATAATCCTAATACCTCTAATACGAACCCTAACCCTAAAAAAAACACTAAACCCAACGCTACCCTAACCCTATCCCTAATATGAACTCTAACCTCTAACCCTAACACACTAATACCCAAACTCTAACCCTATGTAACCCTAACCCTAATCCTAATACGAACACTAACCCTAACTAACCTTAACCCTAACCCTAATACCCTAACACTAATACCCTATCCCTAATACCGTAACCCTAACCCTAAAACCCTAACCCTAATCCTTATACCCTAACCCTAACACGAACCCTAACCCTAAACCTAACCCTAATACGAACCCTAACCTAACCCTAACCCTTACTCTAATGCTACCCTAACCCTTACTATAACCCTAATACCTCTAATACGAACCCTAACCCTAAAACAAACCCTAACCCTAACGTGAACCCTAAATCTAACGCTACCCTAACCCTATCCTTAATATAAACCTAACTCCCAACCCTAACCCCCTAATACTCTAACCCTAACCCTAATTAACCCTAACCCTAATGCTAATAACCCTAAACCTAACACCCTTATACCCTAATCCTAATATGAACCCTAACCCTAATGCTAACCCTAATATGAACCTTAGCCCTAACCCTAATGCGAACCCTAACCCTAGCCCTAACCCTAAAATGAACCCTAATACAAACCCTAACCCTAATACCCTAATACCTTAACCCTAACGCGAACCCTAACCCTAATGCAACCCTAAGCCTAATACGAATCCTAACCCTAATACGAACCCTAACTCTAATATGAACCCTAAACATAACCCTAACTAACCCTAACCCTAAAACCCTATCCCTAATACTCTTACCCTAATACCCTAAACCTAACCCTAACCCTAACCCTAATACCCAAACCCTAACCCTAACCGAACCCTAACACTAACCCTAACCCTAATACCATTACCCTAATCTAACCGTATAACCCTAACCCTAATACCTAACCCTAATACCCTAACCCTAACCTAACCCTATCCCTAACCCTAACCCTTATACGAACCCTAACCCTAACAAGAAACCCTAACTCTAATACAAACCCTAACTCTAATGCTACCCTAACCCTAACTATATCTCTAATACGGATTCTAACCCTAACGCTAACCCTAATATGAACCCTACCCCTAACACCCTAATACCCTAAACCTAACCCTAACTAACCCTATGCCTAATCCTAATAACCCTAACCCTAACCCTAAAACCCTAACCCTAACACTAATACGAACCCTAACACTTATACAAACCCTAACCCTAATACAAACCCCAACCCTAATACGAACCCTAACCCTTATACTAACCCTAACCCTAATACGAACCCTAACCCTAACGCTACCCTAACCCTAATACGAACCTTAAACTTAATACGAACCCAAACCCTAACACGAACCATAACCCTAACATGAACCCTAACCTAACCTTAACCCTAATAACTCTAGTACAAACCCTAACATTAACCCTAATACGGTCCCTAACCCTAATACGAACCCTAACCCTAATACAAATTCTAACCCTAACCCTAATCTGAACCCTAATACAAACCCTAACCCTTATACCCAAATACCCTAACCCTAACTAAGCCTAACCCTTATACCATAACCCTAATTCCTTAACCCTAACCATAAAATCCTAACCCTAACCCTAATACCCTAACCCTAACCCTAATACCCTAACCAAACCCTACCCCTAACCCTAACCCTAACCCTAACCTAACCCTAACCCTTACACAAACCCTAACCCTAACACAAACCCTAACCCTAACACGAACCCTAATCCTAATGCTACTCTAACCCTAACCCTAATATGTAACCCAACCCTAATACGTACCCTAACCTAACCTTAACATTAACCCTAACCCTAATACCCTAACCCTAACCCTAATACCCTATCCCTAATACCCTAACCCTAACCCTAAACCCTATTCCTAACCTTAATTTGAACCTTAAACCTAACTAACCCTAACCCTCATATTTTAACCCAAACGCTAACCCTATTACCCTAACCCTCATACCCTAACCCTAATCTAACCCTAACCCTAATATGAACCCTACCCCTAACACAAACCCTAACCCTAATGCAAACCCTAACCCTCACACTACCCTAATCCAAACCCTAATACAAACCCTAACACCCTAATACCCTAACCCTAACACTAACCCTAACTAACGCTAACCCTAATACGATCACTAACCTTAATATAAATCCTAACTCTAGCCCTAAACCAAATTTGAAACCTAATACAACCCCTAACCTTTATACCCTAATACCCTAAACCTAACCCTAACCCTAACTATCCCTAACCCTAATAGCATAACCCTAATTCTAACCCTAATACCCTAACCCTAAAACACTAACCCTAATACCCTAACCCTAACCCAAACCCTAATACAAACCCTTACCCTAACCAAAATACGCTATTCCAACCCTAACCCTAATCCTAACCCTAACCTAACCCTGACCCTTACACAAACGTTAACCCTAACCCGAACCCAAACCATAACTCGAACCCTAACCTTAATGCTGCTCTAACCCTAACCCTAATACGAACCCTAAAACTAATATGAACCCTAACCCTAATACGAACCCTAACCTTAAATAACCCTAACCTTAACCCTAACCCTAATACCGTAACCCTAACTCTAAAACCCTATCCCTCATACCCTAACCCTAACCTAACCCTAATCCTAACTCTAACGCTATAATAACCCTAATTATAAACCTCATACCTCTAATAAGAACCCTAACCCTAAAACAAACCCTGACCTAACGTGAACGATAACGCTACCCTAACCCTAACCCTAATATAAACCATAACCCTAAGTAACCCTAACCCTAATCCTAATAACCCTAACCCTAAAACCCTAACCCTAATATGAACCCTAACCCTAATATGAACCCTAATACGAATCCTAATCCTAAATATCCCAAACTCTAACCCTAACACAAACCTAATATCCTAATACTCTAACCCTAGCCCTAACTAACCCTCATCCTAACTATTATGCTAACCCTAATGCTACCCTAACCCTAACCATAATACAAACCCTAACCCTAATACGATCCCTAAGCCTAATCCTAATATGAACCCTAACCCTAATAGCATAATACCTTAACCCTAATACCCTAACCCTAATACCATAACATTAACCCTAAACTAACCCTAACCGTAATACCCTAACCCTAACCATAATACCCTAAACCTAAACCTAACCCTAACATGAACCCTAACCCTAATACGCACCTTAACCCTAACACAAACCTAATTCTAACCCTAACCCTAACACTAACCCTAACCCTAATACCCTATACCTAACCCTAACCCTAACACTAACCCTAACACTAATACTAACCTTAACCCTAACAATATCCTAATTCTAACACTTACCCTAACACCCTAACCCTAACTCTAACACGAACCCTATCCCTAACACCATAAATTCTAATTCTAACCCTAATACCTTAACCCTAACCCTAAAACACTAACCCTAACCTTAATACGAACCCTAACCCTAACTAACCATAACCCTCATATCCTAACACTAACGCTAACCCTATTACCCTAACCCTAATACACTAACCCTAACCTAACTCTAAACCTAACCCTAAAATGAACCCTACCCCTAACACGAACCCTAATCCTAACTCTAATACGAACCCTAATACGAACCCTAACCCTAACTGACCCTAATACCCTGACCCTAACCCTAACCTAACCCTAACACTAACCCTAACCCTAAGCCTAATACCCACTAATCCTAACCCTAACCTTAATACCATAACCCTAACCCTAACCAAACCCTAACTGTAACCCTAATCCTAACCCTAACCCTAACCTAACCCTAACATTAACCCTAACCCTAACCCTAATACCCCCTAATCCTAACCCTAACCCTAATTCGAACCCTAACCATAACCTAACCCTAACCCTAACCTTAATACCATAACCCTAACCCTAATCTAACCCTAACCCTAATACGAACCCTTACCCTATCGCTTTCCCTAATACGAACCCTAGCCCTAACCCTAATACGAACCCTAACCCTAATATGAACCCTAATAAAAACCCTAACCCTAACCCTAATACCCTAACCCTAATGCTACCCTAACCCTAATGCTACCCTAACCCTAACCCTAATACGAATCCTAACCCTAATACGAACCCTAACTCTAATATGAACTCTAACCCTAACTAACCCTAACCCTAATACCCTAACCCTATCCCTAATACTCTAACCCTAATACCCTAACCTAACCCTAACCCTAATACCCAAACCCTAACCCTAACCGAACCATAACCCTAACACTAACCCTAATACCATTACCCTAATTCTAACCCTATAACCCTAACCCTAATACCCTAACCCTAACCTAACCCTAACCCTAATACGAACCCTAACCCTAACAAGAAACCCTCTCCCTAATACGAATCCTAACTCTAACGCTACCCTAACCCTATCTATAACACTAATATCTATAAAATTAATTCTAACCCTAACGCTAACCCTAATACGAACCCTAACCCTAATATGAACCCTAATCCTAATACAAACCCTGACCCAAACCCTAACCCTGACCCAATGCTAACCCTAATATGAACACTAACCCTAACACCCTAATACCCTAAACCTAACCCTAACTAACCCTATGCCTAATCCTAATAACCCTAACCCTAAAACACTAACCCTAATTCAAACCCTAACACTTATACAAACCCTAACCCTAATACGAACCCTAACCCTAATATGAACACTAATACGAACCCTAATACCCTAACCCTAATACCATAACCCTAACAAACCCTAACCCTAATACCATAACCCTAATTCTAACCCTAATACCCTAACCCTAATACCCTAACCCTAACCTTAACCTAACCCTAACCCTAATACCCTAACCCTAATACCCTAACCCTAACCTAACCCTAACCCTAACCTAACCTAACCCTAACCCTAACACCCTAACCAAAATACTATAATCCTAACCCTAACCCTAAACTAACTCAAAACCTAACCCTAACACAAACCCTAACCCTAATACGAACCCTAACCCTAACTAACCCTATGCCTAATCCTTATAACCCTAACTCTAATAGCCTAACCCTAATACGAACCCTAACACTTATACAAACCCTAACGCTAACCCTAATACGAACCCTAACCCTAATACGAACCCTAATACCCTAACCCTAATTCCCTAACCCTAACAAACCCTAACCCTATTACCATAACCCTAATTCTAACCCTAATACCCTAACCCTAATACCCTAACCCTAACCTAAACCTAATACGAACCCTAACCCTATCGCTTTCCCTAATACGAACCTTAGCCCTAACCCTAATACAAACCCTAACCCTAATATGAACCCTAATAAAAACCCTAACCCTAACGCTAATATCCTAATAATTGGGTTACGGTTCATATTAGGGTTAGGGTTCATATTAGATTTAGTGTTAGGGTTAGGGTTCGTATTAGAGATATTAGGGTTATAGTTAGGGTTAGGGTAACAATAGAGTTAGTGTTAGTGTTCGTATTAGGGTTAGGTTTAGTATTTCTTGTTAGGGTTAGGGTTCGTATTAGGGTTAGGGTTAGGGTTAGGTTACATAAACCCCAACCCTAACACAAACCCTAACCCTAATACCACTACCCTAATTCTAACCCTAGTACCCTATCCATAACCTTAATACCCTAATACTAACCTAACCTAACACTAACCCTAACACCCTAACCCTAACCAAAATAATATAATCCTAACCCTAACCCTAAACTAACTCAAAACATAGAAACATAGTAACATAGTATCTGAGGTTGAAAAAAGACAATTGTCCATCGAGTTCAACCTATTTGTGGTCTCCTATGCATGATGATTTGACTAAAATTTCTGACTGATGCTGCTGTCAGCCATTGCATTTTATCCCAATTTATAGTAACTATAATGCATGACTATGCACCATAGCCCTGGATATCCTTATCAATTAGGAATTTATCTAACCCATTCTTAAAGGTGTTGACAGATTCCGCCATTACAACTCCCTCGGGCAGGGAATTCCAGACATTGTCCTTACCGTGAAAAAGCCTTTACGACGTATTGTGCGGAATCTCCTCTCCTCTAACCTGAGTGAGTGTCCACGAGTCCTCTGCGTTGATCTAACCAAAAACAGGTCCCGCGCAAGCTCTGTCCCCTTATATATTTGTAGATGTTGATCATATCCCCTCTTAGTCTCCGCTTTTCCAATGTAAACATGCCTAGTCTTTCAAGCCTTTCCTTGTATTCCATCGTCTCCATGCCCTTAATTAGTTTGGTCGCCCTCCTTTGTACCTTTTCTAGCTCCAGGATATCCTTTTTGTAGTACGGTGCCCAGAATTGTACACAGTATTCAAGGTGTGGCCTCACTAGTGATTTATATAACGGGAGTATAATACTCTCGTCCCTAGCATCAATACCCCGTTTTATGCATGCTAATATCTTATTAGCCTTCTTTGCTGCAGTCCTACTTTGGGTACAACTGCTTAGCTTGCTATCTATGAGGACACCTAAGTCCTTTTCCAGTACAGAATCCCCTAATTTTACCCCATTTAGTAGGTAGGTGTAATTTTTGTTCTTGTTACCACAGTGCATTACCTTACACTTGTCTGTGTTGAAGCGCATTCTCCATTTGGCTGCCCATGCTTCTAATTTAACTAAGTCGTTCTGAAGAGACTCGGCATCCTCCTCTGTATTTATAGCCTTACACAATTTGGTATCATCTGCAAAAATTGACACCATGCTCTCTAGACCTTCTGTTAGGTTGTTAATGAAAATATTGAACAATAGCGGTCCTAATACTGAGCCTTGCGGCACACCACTTAGCACTTCAGTCCAAGTTGAAAAAGATCCATTAACCACAACGCGCTGCTCCCTATTATCTAACCAGTTTTTGACCCAAGTGCATATTGTGCTTCCTAGCCCTGATTCTTGTAGCTTGTAGATAAGTCTCATGTGTGGTACAGTATCGAACGCTTTGGCAAAGTCTAAAAATATTACATCCACGTCTTTACCCTGATCTAGGTTTGCGCTTACTGTTTCATAAAAGCCAAGTAAGTTGGTTTGACAGGATCTGTCCTTCATAAACCCATGGTGATTCCTTTTAATGACCTTATTGACTTCAAGGAACTTCTGAATACTATCTCTTAGAATACCTTCCAATACTTTCCCCACTATAGATGTAAGACTAACTGGTCTATAATTACCTGGTTCAGCTTTACTTCCCTTTTTGAATATAGGCACTACTTACGCTATACGCCAGTCTTTGGGAACCATACCTGATATAACTGAATCCTTAAAGATCAAAGATAGCGGTTTTGCCAGTTCAGAGTAAAACCCTTAGAACCCTTGGGTGAATACCATCGGGCCCTGGTGATTTATTAATCTTTAAATGTTTTAATCGGTCACAGACTACTTCCTCGCTTAAATAAGTACCTATCAGTGGGATATTCTCATTATTGAGATTGTGTGTCAGTCCCTGAATTGGGTCCTCTCTAGTGAATACTGTTGAAAAAAACTCATTTAGTGTGTCCGCTATGTAATTATCATTTTTGCTTAAGACTCCCAACTTGTCTTTTAAAGGGCCTATACTCTCCTTCTTTAATCTCTTGCTATTAATGTATTTAAAGAATTTTTTGGGATTCGCTTTGCTTTCCTTTGCTACTAGTTTTTCAGTTTCTACTTTAGCCGCTCTTATTTCCTTTTTGCAAATTTTGTTACATTCCTTATAGTGCTGAAATGACTCTGCTTCCCCGTCAGATTTGTATTTTTTAAATGCTCGCCTTTTCTTGCCCATAAGTTCCTTAATCTTTTTGTTAAGCCACATCGGTTTATGATTTTTATTCCTTTTTTTTGCTGCTCATAGGAATAAATTTGAGTGTATTTTTAGCTAGCAGGAATTTTAGTACCTCCCATTTCTCCATAGTATTTTTTCCTAAAAACAAACCTTCCCATACAATATCCCTGAAAAATACCCTCATCTTTTCAAAATTTGCTTTGCTAAAGTTTAGAGTCCTAGTTGAGCCAGTATAGGGCTGTTTATGGAAATTGATATTGAATGTGACCATATTGTGGTCGCTGTTTCCTATGGGTTCCCCTACTATAATACCTGATACCAAATCCCCATTGTTTGTTAATACCAGGTCTAAGATTGCATTGTACCTAGTTGGTTCCTCAATTAGTTGGACTAAGTAGTTATCATTAAGTGTGTTTAAAAACATATTGCCCCTAGCAGTATCACATGAATTGTTTTTCCAGTTTATCTCTGGATAGTTAAAATCCCCCATCACTACTATGTCTCCTACTCCTGCTGCTCTTTCAATTTGCTTTAGTAACAATTCCTCATCAGATGCGTTGATATCAGGCGGCCTATAGCATACACCCAATACTAACTTTTTTATTCCCTTTTCCCCGCATGCAATTTCTACCCATAATGTCTCGACAGTGTCTACAGTCCCCTCCTGAATATCTTCCCAACCCTAACACAAACCCTTACCCTAATACGGACCCTAACCCTAATACGAACCCTAACCCTAACTCTAACACTACTTTAACACTAACCCTAACCCTAATACGAACCCTAACCCTAATACGAACTTTAACCCTGACCCTAACCCTAAACCTAACCCAACACTAACCCTAATACGAACCCTATCCCTAACCCTTACCCTAATATGAACCCTAATACGAACCCTAACCCTAATACCAAAATACCCTAACCCTAACCCTAACTAACCCTAACCCTAACCCTAATACGATCCCTAACCCTAACTAACCCTAACCTAACCCTAATACTCTAACCCTAATACCCTAACCCTAACCTAACCCTTACACTTACCTTTACCCTATTACCCAAACCCTAACCCTAACCTAACCCTAACACTAACCATAACCCTATCCATAATACCCTAATCCTAAACCTAACCCTAAACACAATACGAACCCTAACCATAATCATAATACCCTAACCCAACCCTAACCCTAACCCTAACCTAACCCTAATCCTAACCCTTACACAAACCCCAACCCTAACACAAACCCTAACCCTAATACCACTACCCTAATTCTAACCCTAGTACCCTAACCATAACCCTAATACCCTAAGCCTAACCCTAACCTAACCCTAACCAAAATATAAACCCTAACACTAACAAGAAATACTAAACCCTAACGCTAAACCTAATATGAACCCTAATATGAACCGTAACCCAAACCCTAACCCTAATACGAACCCTAAACCTAATACTAACCCTGACCCTGACCCTGACCCTAACCCTAACCCTTACCCAAAGCTAACCCTAACCCTAAATAACCCTAACCCTTATCCTATTAACACTAACCCTAACCCTAAAACACTAATCATAATCCTATTACGAACCCTAACACTAATACGAACCCTAACCCTAATACAAATCCTAACCCTAACCCTAATCTGAACCCTAACACAAACCCTAACCCTAACCCTAATACCGTAATACCCTAACCCTAACTCTAACTAACCCTAATACAATAACCCTAATTTCCTAATTCCCTAACCATAACCCTAAAACCCTAACCCTGATCCTTATACCCTAACCCTAACCCTAACCCTAATACAAACCCTAACCATAATACCCTAACCAAATCCTAACCCTAACCCTAACACTAACCCTAACACGAACCCTAACCCAAAACCTAACCCTAATACGAACCCTAACCCTAACCTAACCCTACCTCTAATGCTACCTTAACCATAACTATAACCCTTATACCTCTAATACGGACCCTAACCCTAAAAAAAAACCTAAACCTAACGCTACCCTAACCCTATCCCTAATATGAACCCTAACCTCTAACCCTAACACACTAATACCCAAACCCTAACCCTATGTAACCCTAACCCTAATCATAATACGAACACTAACCCTAACAAACCTTAACCCTAACCCTAATACCCTAACACTAATACCGTAATACCCTAAGCCTAACTCTAACTAGCCCTAATACCATAACCCTAATTTCCTAATTCCCTAACCCTAACCCTAAAACCCTAACCCTAATCCTTATACCCTAACCCTAATTCGAACCCTAACCCAAAACCTAACCCTAATACGAACCCTAACCCTTACCTAACCCTACCTCTAATGCTACCTTAACCATAACTATAACCCTTATACCTCTAATACAAACCCTAACCCTAAAAAAAACACTAAACCCAACGCTACCCTAACCCTATCCCTAATATGAACCCTAACCTATAACCCTAACACACTAATACCCAAACTCTAACCCTATGTAACCCTAACCCTAATCCTAATACGAACACTAACCCTAACTAACCTTAACCCTAACCCTAATACCCTAACACTAATACCCTATCCCTAATACCGTAACCCTAAAACCCTAACCCTAATCCTTATACCCTAACCCTAACACGAACCCTAACCCTAAACCTAACCCTAATACGAACCCTAACCTAACCCTAACCCTTACTCTAATGCTACCCTAACCCTTACTATAACCCTAATACCTCTAATACGAACCCTAACCCTAAAACAAACCCTAACCCTAACGTGAACCCTAAATCTAACGCTACTCTAACCCTATCCTTAATATAAACCTAACTCCAAACCCTAACCCCCTAATACTCTAACCCTAACCCTAATTAACCCTAACCCTAATGCTAATAACCCTAAACCTAACACCCTTATACCCTAATCCTAATATGAACCCTAACTCTAATGCTAACCCTAATATGAACTTTAGCCCTAACCCTAATACGAACCCTAGCCCTAACCCTAAAATGTACCCTAATACAAACCCTAATCCTAATACCCTAACACCCTAACCCTAACGCGAACCCTAACCCTAATGCAACCCTAAGCCTAATACGAATCCTAACCCTAATACGAACCCTAACTCTAATATGAACCCTAAACATAACCCTAACTAACCCTAACCCTAAAACCCTATCCCTAATACTCTTACCCTAATACCCTAAACATAACCCTAACCCTAACCCTAATACCCAAACCCTAACCCTAACCGAACCCTAACACTAACCCTAACCCTAATACCATTACCCTAATCTAACCGTATAACCCTAACCCTAATACCTAACCCTAATACCCTAACCCTAACCTAACCCTATCCCTACCCCTAACCCTTATACGAACCATAACCCTAACAAGAAACCCTAACCCTAATACAAACCCTAACTCTAACGCTACCCTAACCCTAACTATATCTCTAATACGGATCCTAACCCTAACGCTAACCCTAATACAAGCCCTAACCCTAACCATAATATGAACCCTAACCCTAATACAAACCCTGACCCTGACTCTGACCCTGACCCTAACCCTAATGTTAACCCTAATATGAACCCTACCCCTAACACCCTAATACCCTAAACCTAACCCTAACCCTAACTAACCCTATGCCTAATCCTAATAACCCTAACCCTAACCCTAAAACCCTAACCCTAACACTAATACGAACCCTAACACTTATACAAACCCTAACCGTAATACAAACCCCAACCCTAATACGAACCCTAACTCTTATACTAACCCTAATACGAACCCTAACCCTAACGCTACCCTAACCCTAATACGAACCTTAAACTTAATACGAACCCAAACCCTAACACGAACCATAACCCTAACATGAACCCTAACCTAACCCTAACCCTAATAACTCTAGTACAAACCCTAACATTAACCCTAATACGGTCCCTAACCCTAATACGAACCCTAACCCTAATACAAATTCTAACCCTAACCCTAATCTGAACCCTAATACAAACCCTAACCCTTATACCCAAATACCCTAACCCTAACTAAGCCTAACCCTTATACCATAACCCTAATTCCTTAACCCTAACCATAAAATCCTAAACCTAACCCTAATACCCTAACCCTAACCCTAATACCCTAACCAAACCCTACCCCTAACCCTAACCCTAACCCTAACCCTTACACAAACCCTAACCCTAACACAAACCCTAACACGAACCCTAATCCTAATGCTACTCTAACCCTAACCCTAATATGTAACCCAACCCTAATACGTACCCTAACCTAACCTTAACCTTAACCCAAACCCTAATACCCTAACCCTAACCCTAATACCCTATCCCTAATACCCTAACCCTAACCCTAAACCCTATTCCTAACCTTAATTTGAACCTTAAACCTAACTAACCGTAACCCTCATATTTTAACCCTAACGCTAACCCTATTACCCTAACCCTCATACCCTAACCCTAATCTAACCCTAACCCTAATATGAACCCTACCCCTAACACAAACCCTAACCCTAATGCAAACCCTAACCCTCACACTACCCTAATCCTAACCCTAATACAAACCCTAACACCCTAATACCCTAACCCTAACACTAACCCTAACTAACGCTAACCCTAATACGATCACTAACCCTAATATGAATCCTAACTCTAGCCCTAAACCAAATTCGAAACCTAATACAACCCCTAACCATTATACCCTAATACCCTAAACCTAACCCTAACCCTAACTAACCCTAACCCTAATACCATAACCCTAATTCTAACCCTAATACCCTAACCCTAACCCTAAAACACTAACCCTAATACCCTAACCCTAATCCAAACCCTAATACAAACCCTTACCCTAACCAAAATACGCTATTCCAACCCTAACCCTAATCCTAACCCTAACCTAACCCTGACCCTTACACAAACGTTAACCCTAACCCGAACCCAAACCATAACTCGAACCCTAACCTTAATGCTGCTCTAACCCTAACCCTAATACGAACCCTAAAACTAATATGAACCCTAACCCTAATACGAACCCTAACCTTAAATAACCCTAACCTTAACCCTAACCCTAATACCGTAACCCTAACTCTAAAACCCTATCCCTCATACCCTAACCCTAACCTAACCCTAATCCTAACTCTAACGCTATAATAACCCTAATTATAAACCTCATACCTCTAATAAGAACCCTAACCCTAAAACAAACCCTGACCTAACGTGAACGATAACGCTACCCTAACCCTAATATAAACCATAACCCTAAGTAACCCTAACCCTAATCCTAATAACCCTAACCCTAAAACCCTAACCCTAATATGAACCCTAACCCTAATATGAACCCTAATACGAATCCTAATCCTAAATATCCCAAACTCTAACCCTAACACAAACCTAATATCCTAATACTCTAACCCTAGCCCTAACTAACCCTCATCCTAACTATTATGCTAACCCTAATGCTACCCTATCCCTAACCATAATACAAACCCTAACCCTAATACGATCCCTAAACCTAATCCTAATATGAACCCTAATAGCATAATACCTTAACCCTAATACCCTAACCCTAATACCATAACATTAACCCTAAACTAACCCTAACCCTAATACCCAAACCCTAACCCTAACCATAATACCCTAAACCTAAACCTAACGCTAACATGAACCCTAACCCTAATACGCACCTTAACCCTAACACAAACCTAATTCTAACCCTAACCCTAACACTAACCCTAACCCTAATACCCTATACCTAACCCTAACCCTAACACTAACCCTAACACTAATACTAACCTTAACCCTAACAATATCCTAATTCTAACACTTACCCTAACACCCTAACCCTAACTCTAACACGAACCCTATCCCTAACACCATAAATTCTAATTCTAACCCTAATACCTTAACCCTAACCCTAAAACGCTAACCCTAACCTTAATACGAACCCTAACCCTAACTAACCATAACCCTCATATCCTAACCCTAACGCTAACCCTATTACCCTAACCCTAATACACTAACCCTAACCTAACTCTAAACCTAACCCTAAAATGAACCCTACCCCTAACACGAACCCTAATCCTAACTCTAATACGAACCCTAATACGAACCCTAACTGACCCTAATACCCTGACCCTAACCCTAACCTAACCCTAACACTAACCCTAACCCTAAACCTAATACCCCCTAATCCTAACCCTAACCTTAATACCATAACCCTAACCCTAACCAAACCCTAACTGTAACCCTAATCCTAACCCTAACCCTAACCTAACCCTAACACTAACCCTAACCCTAACCCTAATACCCCCTAATCCTAACCCTAACCCTAATTCGAACCCTAACCATAACCTAACCCTAACCCTAACCTTAATACCATAACCCTAACCCTAATCTAACCCTAACCCTAATACGAACCCTTACCCTATCACTTTCCCTAATACGAACCCTAGCCCTAACCCTAATACGAACCCTAACCCTAATATGAACCCTAATAAAAACCCTAACCCTAACCCTAATACCATAACCCTAATGCTACCCTAACCCTAATGCTACCCTAACCCTAACCCTAATACGAATCCTAACCCTAATACGAACCCTAACTCTAATATGAACTCTAACCCTAACTAACCCTAACCCTAATACCCTAACCCTATCCCTAATACTCTAACCCTAATACCCTAACCTAACCCTAACCCTAATACCCAAACCCTAACCCTAACCGAACCATAACCCTAACACTAACCCTAATACCATTACCCTAATTCTAACCCTATAACCCTAACCCTAATACCCTAACCCTAACCTAACCCTAACCCTAATACGAACCCTAACCCTAACAAGAAACCCTATCCCTAATACGAATCCTAACTCTAACGCTACCCTAACCCTATCTTTAACCCTAATATCTATAAAATTAATTCTAACCCTAACGCTAACCCTAATACGAACCCTAACCCTAATAATGACCCTAATCCTAATACAAACCCTGACCCAAACCCTAACCCTGACCCAATGCTAACCCTAATATGAACACTAACCCTAACACCCTAATACCCTAAACCTAACCCTAACCCTAACTAACCCTATGCCTAATCCTAATAACCCTAACCCTAAAACACTAACCCTAATTCAAACCCTAACACTTATACAAACCCTAACCCTAATACGAACCCTAACCCTAATATGAACACTAATACGAACCCTAATACCCTAACCCTAATACCATAACCCTAACAAACCCTAACCCTAATACCATAACCCTAATTCTAACCCTAATACCCTAACCCTAACCTTAACCTAACCCTAACCCTAATACCCTAACCCTAATACCCTAACCCTAACCTAACCCTAACCCTAACCTAACCTAACCCTAACACCCTAACCCTAACCAAAATACTATAATCCTAACCCTAACCCTAAACTAACTCAAAACCTAACCCTAACACAAACCCTAACCCTAATACGAACCCTAACCCTAACTCTAACACTACTTTAACACTAACCCTAACCCTTATACGAACCCTAACCCTAATACGAACCCTAACCATAACACCCTAATACCCTAAACCTAACCCTAACCCTAACTAACCCTATGCCTAATCCTTATAACCCTAACTCTAATAGCCTAACCCTAATACAAACCCTAACACTTATACAAACCCTAACGCTAACCCTAATACGAACCCTAACCCTAATACGAACCCTAATACCCTAACCCTAATTCCCTAACCCTAACAAACCCTAACCCTATTACCATAACCCTAATTCTAACCCTAATACCCTAACCCTAATACCCTAACCCAAACCTAAACCTAATATGAACCCTAACCCTATCGCTTTCCCTAATACGAACCTTAGCCCTAACCCTAATACAAACCCTAACCCTAATATGAACCCTAATAAAAACCCTAACCCTAACGCTAATATCCTAATAATTGGGTTACGGTTCATATTAGGGTTAGGGTTCATATTAGATTTAGCGTTAGGGTTAGGGTTCGTATTAGAGATATTAGGGTTATAGTTAGGGTTAGGGTAACAATAAAGTTAGTGTTAGTGTTCGTATTAGGGTTAGGTTTAGTATTTCTTGTTAGGGTTAGGGTTCGTATTAGGGTTAGGGTTAGGGTTAGGTTACATAAACCCCAACCCTAACACAAACCCTAACCCTAATACCACTACCCTAATTCTAACCCTAGTACCCTATCCATAACCTTAATACCCTAACACTAACCTAACCTAACACTAACCTTACCACCCTAACCCTAACCAAAATAATATAATCCTAACCCTAACCCTAAACTAACTCAAAACATAGAAACATAGTAACATAGTATCTGAGGTTGAAAAAAGACAATTGTCCATCGAGTTCAACCTATTTGTGGTCTCCTATGCATGATGATTTGACTAAAATTTCTGACTGATGCTGCTGTCAGCCATTGCATTTTATCCCAATTTATAGTAACTATAATGCATGACTATGCACCATAGCCCTGGATATCCTTATCAATTAGGAATTTATCTAACCCATTCTTAAAGGTGTTGACAGATTCCGCCATTACAACTCCCTCGGGCAGGGAATTCCAGACATTGTCCTTACCGTGAAAAAGCCTTTACGACGTATTGTGCGGAATCTCCTCTCCTCTAACCTGAGTGAGTGTCCACGAGTCCTCTGCGTTGATCTAACCAAAAACAGGTCCCGCGCAAGCTCTGTGTATTGTCCCCTTATATATTTGTAGATGTTGATCATATCCCCTCTTAGTCTCCGCTTTTCCAATGTAAACATGCCTAGTCTTTCAAGCCTTTCCTTGTATTCCATCGTCTCCATGCCCTTAATTAGTTTGGTCGCCCTCCTTTGTACCTTTTCTAGCTCCAGGATATCCTTTTTGTTGTACGGTGCCCAGAATTGTACACAGTATTCAAGGTGTGGCCTCACTAGTGATTTATATAACGGGAGTATAATACTCTCGTCCCTAGCATCAATACCCCGTTTTATGCATGCTAATATCTTATTAGCCTTCTTTGCTGCAGTCCTACTTTGGGTACAACTGCTTAGCTTGCTATCTATGAGGACACCTAAGTCCTTTTCCAGTACAGAATCCCCTAATTTTACCCCATTTAGTAGGTAGGTGTAATTTTTGTTCTTGTTACCACAGTGCATTACCTTACACTTGTCTGTGTTGAAGCGCATTCTCCATTTGGCTGCCCATGCTTCTAATTTAACTAAGTCGTTCTGAAGAGACTCGGCATCCTCCTCTGTATTTATAGCCTTACACAATTTGGTATCATCTGCAAAAATTGACACCATGCTCTCTAGACCTTCTGTTAGGTTGTTAATGAAAATATTGAACAATAGCGGTCCTAATACTGAGCCTTGCGGCACACCACTTAGCACTTCAGTCCAAGTTGAAAAAGATCCATTAACCACAACGCGCTGCTCCCTATTATCTAACCAGTTTTTGACCCAAGTGCATATTGTGCTTCCTAGCCCTGATTCTTGTAGCTTGTAGATAAGTCTCAGGTGTGGTACAGTATCGAACGCTTTGGCAAAGTCTAAAAAGATTACATCCACGTCTTTACCCTGATCTAGGTTTGCGCTTACTGTTTCATAAAAGCCAAGTAAGTTGGTTTGACAGGATCTGTCCTTCATAAACCCATGTTGATTCCTTTTAATGACCTTATTGACTTCAAGGAACTTCTGAATACTATCTCTTAGAATACCTTCCAATACTTTCCCCACTATAGATGTAAGACTAACTGGTCTATAATTACCTGGTTCAGCTTTACTTCCCTTTTTGAATATAGGCACTACTTCCGCTATACGCCAGTCTTTGGGAACCATACCTGATATAACTGAATCCTTAAAGATCAAAGATAGCAGTTTTGCCAGTTCAGAGTGAAGCTCCCTTAGAACACTTGGGTGAATACCATCGGGCCCTGGTGATTTATTAATCTTTAAATGTTTTAATCGGTCACAGACTACTTCCTCGCTTAAATAATTACCTATCAGTGGGATATTCTCATTATTGACATTGTGTGTCAGTCCCTGAATTGGGTCCTCTCTAGTGAATACTGTTGAAAAAAACTCATTTAGTGTGTCCGCTATGTCATTATCATTATTGCTTAAGACTCCCAACTTGTCTTTTAAAGGGCCTATACTCTCCTTCTTTAATCTCTTGCTATTAACGTATTTAAAGAATTTTTTGGGATTCGCTTTGCTTTCCTTTGCTACTAGTTTTTCAGTTTCTACTTAAGCCGCTCTTATTTCCTTTTTGCAAATTTTGTTACATTCCTTATAGTGCTGAAATGACTCTGCTTCCCCGTCAGATTTGTATTTTTTAAATGCTCGCCTTTTCTTGCCCATAAGTTCCTTAATCTTTTTGTTAAGCCACATCGGTTTATGATTTTTATTCCTTTTTTTTGCTGCTCATAGGAATAAATTTGAGTGTATTTTTAGCTAGCAGGAATTTTAGTACCTCCCATTTCTCCATAGTATTTTTTCCTAAAAACAAACCTTCCCATTCAATATCCCTGAAAAATACCCTCATCTTTTCAAAATTTGCTTTGCTAAAGTTTAGAGTCCTAGTTGAGCCAGTATAGGGCTGTTTATGGAAATTGATATTGAATGTGACCATATTGTGGTCGCTGTTTCCTATGGGTTCCCCTACTATAATACCTGATACCAAATCCCCATTGTTTGTTAATACCAGGTCTAAGATTGCATTGTACCTAGTTGGTTCCTCAATTAGTTGGACTAAGTAGTTATCATTAAGTGTGTTTAAAAACATATTGCCCCTAGCAGTATCACATAAATCGTTTTTCCAGTTTATCTCTGGATAGTTAAAATCTCCCATCACTACTATGTCTCCTACTCCTGCTGCTCTTTCCATTTGCTTTAGTAACAATTCCTCATCAGATGCGTTGATACCAGGCGGCCTATAGCATACACCCAATACTAACTTTTTTATTCCCTTTTCCCCGCATGCAATTTCTACCCATAATGTCTCAACAGTGTCTACAGTCCCCTCCTGAATATCTTCCCAACCCTAACACAAACCCTTACCCTAATACGTACCCTAACCCTAATACGAACCCTAACCCTAACTCTAACACTACTTTAACACTAACCCTAACCCTAATACGAACCCTAACCCTAATACAAACTTTAATCCTGACCCTAACCCTAAACCTGACCCAACCCTAACCCTAATACGAACCCTATCCCTAACCCTTACCCTAATATGAACCCGAATACGAACCCTAACCCTAATACCAAAATACCCTAACCCTAACTAACCCTAACCCTAGTACGATCCCTAACCCTAACTAACCCTAACCTAACCCTAATACTCTAACCCTAATACCCTAACCCTAACCTAACCCTTACACTTACCTTTACCCTATTACCCAAACCCTAACCCTAACCTAACCCTAACACTAACCATAACCCTAACCATAATACCCTAATCCTAAACCTAACCCTAAACACAATACGAACCCTAACCATAATCATAATACCCTAACCCAACCCTAACCCTAACCCTAACCTAACCCTAATCCTAACCCTTACACAAACCCCAACCCTAACACAAACCCTAACCCTAATACCACTACCCTAATTCTAACCCTAGTACCCTAACCATAACCCTAATACCCTAAGCCTAACCCTAACCTAACCCTAACCATAATACGAACCCTAACCCTAACAAGAAATACTAAATCCTAATGCTAAACCTAATATGAACCCTAACTCTAATATGAACCGTAACCAAAACCCTAACCCTAATACGAACCCTAAACCTAATACTAACCCTGACCCTGACCCTGACCCTAACCATAACCCAAAGCTAACCCTAACCCTAAATAACCCTAACCCTTATCCTATTAACACTAACCCTAACCCTAAAACACTAACCATAATCCTATTACGAACCCTAACACTAATACGAACCCTAACCCTAATACAAATCCTAACCCTAACCCTAATCTGAACCCTAACACAAACCCTAACCCTAACCCTAATACCGTAATACCCTAACCCTAACTCTAACTAACCCTAATACCATAACCCTAATTTCCTAATTCCCTAACCATAACCCTAAAACCCTAACCCTACTCCTTATACCCTAACCCTAACCCTAATGCAAACCCTAACTATAATACCCTAACCAAATCCTAACCCTAACCCTAACACTAACCCTAACACGAACCCTAACCCAAAACCTAACCCAAATACGAACCCTAACCCTTACCTAACCCTACCTCTAATGCTACCTTAACCATAACTATAACCCTTATACCTCTAATACGGACCCTAACCCTAAAAAAAACCCTAAACCTAACGCTACCCTGACCCTATCCCTAATATGAACCCTAACCTCTAACCCTAACACACTAATACCCAAACCCTAACCCTATGTAACCCTAACCCTAATCCTAATACGTACACTAACCCTAACTAACCTTAACCCTAACCCTAATACCCTAACACTAATACCCTATCCCTAATACCGTAACCCTAACCCTAAAACCGTAACCCTAATCCTTATACCCTAATACGAACCCTAACCCTAAACCTAACCTTAATACGAACCCTAACCTAACCCTAACCCTTACTCTAATGCTACCCTAACCCTTACTATAACCCTAATACCTCTAATACGAACCCTAACCCTAAAACAAACCCTAACCCTAACGTGAACCCTAAATCTAACGCTACCCTAACCTTATCCTTAATATAAACATAACTCCCAACCCTAACCCCCTAATACTCTAACCCTAACCCTAATTAACCCTAACCCTAATGCTAATAACCCTAAACCTAACACCCTTATACCCTAATCCTAATATGAACCCTAACCCTAATGCTAACCCTAATATGAACCTTAGCCCTAACCCTAATACGAACCCTAACCCTAGCCCTAACCCTAAAATGAACCCTAATACAAACCCTAACCCTAATACCCTAACACTAACGCGAACCCTAACCCTAATGCAACCCTAACCCTAATACGAATCCTAACCCTAATACGAAACCTAACTCTAATATGAACCCTAAACATAACCCTAACTAACCCTAACCCTAAAACCCTATCCCTAATACTCTTACCCTAATACCCTAAACCTAACCCTAACCCTAATACCCAAACCCTAACCGAGCCCTAACACTAATCCTAACCCTAATACCATTACCCTAATCTAACCGTATAACCCTAACCCTAATACCTAACCCTAATACCCTAACCCTAACCTAACCCTATCCCTAACCCTAACCCTTATACGAACCCTAACCCTAACAAGAAACCATAACCCTAATACAAACCCTAACTCTAACGCTACCCTAACCCTAACTATATCTCTAATACGGATCCTAACCCTAACGCTAACCCTAATACAAACCCTAACCCTAACCATAATATGAACCCTAACCCAAACCCTAACCAGTTTATCTCTGGATAGTTAAAATCTCCCATCACTACTATGTCTCCTACTCCTGCTGCTCTTTCCATTTGCTTTAGTAACAATTCCTCATCAGATGCGTTGATACCAGGCGGCCTATAGCATACACCCAATACTAACTTTTTTATTCCCTTTTCCCCGCATGCAATTTCTACATATAATGTCTCAACAGTGTCTACAGTCCCCTCCTGAATATCTTCCCAACCCTAACACAAACCCTTACCCTAATACGTACCCTAACCCTAATACGAACCCTAACCCTAACTCTAACACTACTTTAACACTAACCCTAACCCTAATACGAACCCTAACCCTAATACAAACTTTAATCCTGACCCTAACCCTAAACCTGACCCAACCCTAACCCTAATACAAACCCTATCCCTAACCCTTACCCTAATATGAACCCGAATACGAACCCTAACCCTAATACCAAAATACCCTAACCCTAACTAACCCTAACCCTAGTACGATCCCTAACCCTAACTAACCCTAACCTAACCCTAATACTCTAACCCTAATACCCTAACCCTAACCTAACCCTTACACTTACCTTTACCCTATTACCCAAACCCTAACCCTAACCTAACCCTAACACTAACCATAACCCTAACCATAATACCCTAATCCTAAACCTAACCCTAAACACAATACGAACCCTAACCATAATCATAATACCCTAACCCAACCCTAACCCTAACCCTAACCTAACCCTAATCCTAACCCTTACACAAACCCCAACCCTAACACAAACCCTAACCCTAATACCACTACCCTAATTCTAACCCTAGTACCCTAACCATAACCCTAATACCCTAAGCCTAACCCTAACCTAACCCTAACCATAATACGAACCCTAACCCTAACAAGAAATACTAAATCCTAATGCTAAACCTAATATGAACCCTAACTCTAATATGAACCGTAACCCAAACCCTAACCCTAATACGAACCCTAAACCTAATACTAACCCTGACCCTGACCCTGACCCTAACCATAACCCAAAGCTAACCCTAACCCTAAATAACCCTAACCCTTATCCTATTAACACTAACCCTAACCCTAAAACACTAACCATAATCCTATTACGAACCCTAACACTAATACGAACCCTAACCCTAATACAAATCCTAACCCTAACCCTAATCTGAACCCTAACACAAACCCTAACCCTAACCTTAATACCGTAATACCCTAACCCTAACTCTAACTAACCCTAATACCATAACCCTAATTTCCTAATTCCCTAACCATAACCCTAAAACCCTAACCCTACTCCTTATACCCTAACCCTAACCCTAATGCAAACCCTAACTATAATACCCTAACCAAATCCTAACCCTAACCCTAACACTAACCCTAACACGAACCCTAACCCAAAACCTAACCCAAATACGAACCCTAACCCTTACCTAACCCTACCTCTAATGCTACCTTAACCATAACTATAACCCTTATACCTCTAATACGGACCCTAACCCTAAAAAAAACCCTAAACCTAACGCTACCCTGACCCTATCCCTAATATGAACCCTAACCTCTAACCCTAACACACTAATACCCAAACCCTAACCCTATGTAACCCTAACCCTAATCCTAATACGAACACTAACCCTAACTAACCTTAACCCTAACCCTAATACCCTAACACTAATACCCTATCCCTAATACCGTAACCCTAACCCTAAAACCGTAACCCTAATCCTTATACCCTAATACGAACCCTAACCCTAAACCTAACCTTAATACGAACCCTAACCTAACCCTAACCCTTACTCTAATGCTACCCTAACCCTTACTATAACCCTAATACCTCTAATACGAACCCTAACCCTAAAACAAACCCTAACCCTAACGTGAACCCTAAATCTAACGCTACCCTAACCTTATCCTTAATATAAACATAACTCCCAACCCTAACCCCCTAATACTCTAACCCTAACCCTAATTAACCCTAACCCTAATGCTAATAACCCTAAACCTAACACCCTTATACCCTAATCCTAATATGAACCCTAACCCTAATGCTAACCCTAATATGAACCTTAGCCCTAACCCTAATACGAACCCTAACCCTAGCCCTAACCCTAAAATGAACCCTAATACAAACCCTAACCCTAATACCCTAACACTAACGCGAACCCTAACCCTAATGCAACCCTAACCCTAATACGAATCCTAACCCTAATACGAAACCTAACTCTAATATGAACCCTAAACATAACCCTAACTAACCCTAACCCTAAAACCCTATCCCTAATACTCTTACCCTAATACCCTAAACCTAACCCTAACCCTAATACCCAAACCCTAACCGAGCCCTAACACTAATCCTAACCCTAATACCATTACCCTAATCTAACCGTATAACCCTAACCCTAATACCTAACCCTAATACCCTAACCCTAACCTAACCCTATCCCTAACCCTAACCCTTATACGAACCCTAACCCTAACAAGAAACCATAACCCTAATACAAACCCTAACTCTAACGCTACCCTAACCCTAACTATATCTCTAATACGGATCCTAACCCTAACGCTAACCCTAATACAAACCCTAACCCTAACCATAATATGAACCCTAACCCAAACCCTAACCATAATACGAACCCTAACCCTAATACAAACCCTGACCCTGACTCTGACCCTGACCCTAACCCTAATGTTAACCCTAATATGAACCCTACCCCTAACACCCTAATACCCTAAACCTAACTAACCCTATGCCTAATCCTAATAACCCTAACCCTAAAACCCTAACCCTAACACTAATACGAACCCTAACACTTATACAAACCCTAACCCTAATACAAACCCCAACCCTAACGCTACCCTAACCCTAATACGAACCTTAAACTTAATACGAACCCAAACCCTAACACGAACCCTAACCCTAACATGAACCCTAACCTAACCCTAACCCTAATAACTCTAATACAAACCCCAACATTAACCCTAATACGGTCCCTAACCCTAATACGAACCCTAACCCTAACCCTAATACAAATTCTAACCCTAACCCTAATCTGAACCCTAATACAAACCCTAACCCTTATACCCAAATACCCTAACCCTAACTAAGCCTAACCCTTATACCATAACCCTAATTCCTTAACCCTAACCATAAAATCCTAACCCTAACCCTAATACCCTAACCCTAATACCCTAACCAAACCCTACCCCTAACCCTAACCCTAACCTAACCCTAACCCTTACACAATTCCTAACCCTAACACAAACCCTAACCCTAACACGAACCCTAATCCTAATGCTACTCTAACCCTAACCCTAATATGTACCCTAACCCTAATACGTACCCTACCTAACCTTAACCTTAACCCTAACCCTAATACCCTAACCCTAACCCTAATACCCTATCCCTAATACCCTAGCCCTAACCCTAAAACCCTATTCCTAACCTTAATTTGAACCCTAAACCTAACTAACCCTAACCCTCATATTTTAACCCTAACGCTAACCCTATTACCCTAACCCTCATACCCTAACCCTAATCTAACCCTAACCCTACTATGAACCCTACCCCTAACACAAACCCTAACCCTAATGCAAACCCTAACCCTCACACTACCCTAATCCTAACCCTAATACAAACCCTAACACCCTAATACCCTAACACTAACACTAACCCTAACTAACGCTAACCCTAATACGATCACCAACCCTAATATGAATCCTAACTCTAGCCCTAAACCAAATTCGAAACCTAATACAACCCCTAACCTTTATACCCTAACCCTAACCCTAACTAACCCTAACCCTAATACCATAACCCTAATTCTAACCCTAATACCCTAACCCTAACCCTAAAACACTAACCCTAATACCCTAACCCTAACCCAAACCCTAATACAAACCCTTACCCTAACCAAAATACGCTATTCCAACCCTAACCCTAATCCTAACCCTAACCTAACCCTGACCCTTACACACACGTTAACCCTAACCCGAACCCAAACCATAACTCGAACCCTAACCTAAATGCTGCTCTAACCCTAACCCTAATACGAACCCTAAAACTAATATGAACCCTAACCCTAATACGAACCCTAACCTTAAATAACCCTAACCCTAATACTGTAACCCTAACTCTAAAACCCTATTCCTCATACCCTAACCCTAACCTAACCCTAATCCTAACTCTAACGCTATAATAACCCTAATTATAAACCTCATACCTCTAATAAGAACCCTAACCCTAAAACAAACCCTGACCTAACGTGAACGATAACGCTACCCTAACCCTAACCCTAATATAAACCATAACCCTAAGTAACCCAAACCCTAATCCTAATAACCTTAACCCTAAAACCCTAACCCTAATATGAACCCTAACCCTAATATGAACCCTAATACGAATCTTAATTCTAAATATCCCAAACTCTAACCCTAACACAAACCTAATATCCTAATACTCTAACCCTAGCCCTAACTAACCCTAATCCTAACTATTATGCTAACCCTAATGCTACCCTAACCCTAACCATAATACATACCCTAACCCTAATATGATCCCTAAGCCTAACCCTAATATGAACCCTAATAGCATAATACCTTAACCCTAATACCCTAACCCTAATATCATAACATTAACCCTAAACTAACCCTAACCCTAATACCCAAACCCTAACCCTAACCATAATACCCTAAACCTAAACCTAACCCTAACATGAACCCTAACCCTAATACGCACCTTAACCCTAACACAAACCTAATTCTAACCCTAACACTAACCCTAACCCTAATACCCTATACCTAACCCTAACCCTAACACTAACCCTAACACTAATACGAACCTTAACCCTAACAATATCCTAATTCTAACACTTACCCTAACACCCTAACCCTAACTCTAACACGAACCCTAAACCTAACACCATAAATTCTAATTCTAACCCTAATACCCTAACCCTAACCCTAAAACGCTAACCCTAACCTTAATAGGAACCCTAACCCTAACTAACCATAACCCTCATATCCTAACCCTAACGCTAACCCTATTACCCTAACCCTAATACACTAACCCTAACCTAACTCTAAACCTAACCCTAAAATGAACCCTACCCCTAACACGAACCCTAATCCTAACTCTAATACGAACCCTAATACGAACCCTAACCCTAACTGACCCTAATACCCTGACCCTAACCCTAATACCCCCTAATCCTAACCCTAACCTTAATACCATAACCCTAACCCTAACCAAACCCTAACTGTAACCCTAATCCTAACCCTAACCCTAACCTAAGCCTAACACTAACCCTAACCCTAACCCTAATACCCCCTAATTCTAACCCTAACCCTAATACAAACCCTAACCATAACCTAACCCTAACCCTAACCTTAATACCATAACCCTAACCCTAATCTAACCCTAACTCTAACACAAACCCTAACTCTAACACTAACCCTAACATGAACCTTACCCCTAACACTACTCTAACCCTAATCCTTACCCTAACCGTAACCCTAATCCTTACCCTAACCTATCCCTAACCCTTACACAAACCCTAACACTAACACGAACCCTAACCCTAACACGAACCCTAAACCTAATACCATAAATTAAAATTCTAACCCTAATATCCTAACCCTAACCCTAAAACGCTAACCCTAACCTTAATACAAACCCTAACCCTAACTAACCCTAACCCTAATATCCTAACCCTAACGATAACCCTATTACCCTAACAATAATACACTAACCCTAACCTAACTCTAACCCTAACCCTAATATGAACCCTACCCCTAACACGAACCCTAACCCTAACACGAACACTAACCCTAATATGAACCCTATCGCTAACTAACCCTAATACCCTGACCCTAACCCTAACCTAAACCTAACACTAACCCTAACCCTTATACCCCCTAATCCTAACCCTAACCCTAATATGAACCCTAACCCTAACCTAACCCTAACCTTAATACCATAACCCTAACCAAACCCTAACTGAAACCCTAATCCTAACCCTAACCCTAACTTAACCCTAACCCTAATACCGTAATCCTAACCCTAACCCTAATACGATCCCTAAGCCTAACCCTAATATGAACCCTAACCCTAATAGCATAATACCTTAACCCTAATACCCTTACCCTAATACCATAACATTAACCCTAAACTAACCCTAAAACCCTAAACCTAACCCTAACCCTAATACCCTATACCTAATCCTAACCCTAACACAAACCCTAACCCTAATACGAACCTTAACCCTAACACTATCTTAATTCTAACACTTACCCTAACACCCTAACTCTAACACGAACCCTAACACCATAATTTCTAATTCTAACCCTAATACCCTAACCCTAACCCTAATACACTAACCCTAACCTAACTCTAAACCTAACCCTAATATGAACCCAACCCCTAACACAAACCCTAACCCTAATTCTAATACGAACCCTAATACGAACCCTAACCCTAATATGGACCCTAACCCTAACTAACCCTAATACCCTGACCCTAACCCTAACCTAACCCTAACACTAACCCTAACCCTAAACCTAAACCTAATACCCCCTAGTCCTAACCCTAACCCTAACCTTAATACCATAACCCTAACCAAACCATAACTGTAATTCTAATCCTAACCCTAACCTAACCCTAACACTAACCCTAACCCTAACCCTAATACCCACTAATCCTAACCCTAACCCTAATACGAACCCTAACCATAACCTAACCCTAACCCTAACCTTAATACCATAACCCTAACCCTAATCTAACCCTAACTCTAACACAAACCCTAACTCTAACACTAACCATAACATGAACCCTACCCCTAACACTACTCTAACCCTAATACAAACCCTAACCGTAACCCTAATCCTAACCCTAACCTATCCCTAACCCTTACACAAACCCTAACACTAACATGAATCCTAACCCTAATCCTAACATGAACCCTAAACCTAATACCATAAATTCTAATTCTAACCCTAATACCCTAACCCTAACCCTAAAACGCTAACCCTAACCTTAATATGAACCCTAACCCTAACTAACCCTAACCCTAATATCCTAACCCTAACGATAACCCTATTACCCTAACCCTAATACACTAACCCTTACCTAACTCTAAACCTAACCCTAATATGAACCCTACCCCTAACACGAACCCTAACCCTAACACGAACCCTAACCCTAATATGAACCCTATCGCTAACTAACCCTAATACCCTGACCCTAACCCTAACCTAAACCTAACACTAACCCTAACTCTAATACCCCCTAATCCTAACCCTAACAATAACCCTAATACGAACCCTAACCCTAACCTAACCCTAACCTTAATACCATAAACCTAACCAAACTCTAACTGAAACCCTAATCCTAACCCTAACCCTAACCTAACCCTAACACTAACCCTAATACCGTAATCCTAACCCTAACCCTAATACTAACCCTAACCATAACCTAACCCTAACCTTAATACCATAACCCTAACCCTAACCAAACCCTAACCGTAACCCTAATCCTAACCCTAACTTAACCCTAACTCTAACACAAACCCTAATTCTAACACTAACCCTAACACGAATCCTAACCCAAACACTAACTCTAATCCTAATAACCCTAACCCTACCATTAAAACCTAAAACATTGACCCTAACCCTAATACGAACCCTAACCCTAATACGAACCCTAACAATAACCATAACAAAAACACGAACCCTAACCCTAAACCTAACCCTAATACAAACAGTAACCTAACCCTAACCATAACTCTTACGCTGCACTAACCCTAACTATAACCCTAATACCTCTAATGTGAACCCTAAAAGAAACCCTAACGTGAACCCTAACCATAACACTACCCCAACCCTATCCCTAATATGAACCCTAACCCTAATACTCTAACCCTAACCCTAAGTAACCCTAACCCTAATATGAACCCTTACCCTATCGCTTTCCCTAATACGAACCCTAGCCCTAACCCTAATACGAATCCTAACCCTAATATGAGCCCTAATAAAAACCCTAACCCTAATACCCTAATACCCTAACCCTAACTAACCCTAACCCTAACCCTAATGCTACCCTTACCCTAACCCTAATACGAATCCTAACCCTAATACGAACCCTAACTCTAATATGAACCCTAACCCTAACTAACCCTAACCCTAATACCCTAACCCTATCCCTAATACTCTAACCCTAATACCCTAACCTAACCCTAACCCTAATACCCAAACCCTAACCCTAACCGAACCCTAACCCTAACACTAACCCTAATACCATTACCCTAATTCTAACCCTATAACCCTAACCCTAATACCCTTACCCTAACCTAACCCTAACCCTAATACGAACCCTAACCCTAACAAGAAACCCTATCTCTAATACGAATCCTAACTCTAACGCTACCCTAACCCTACCTATAACCCTAATATCTATAAAACTAATTCTAACCCTAACGCTAACCCTAATACGAACTCTAACCCTAATATGAACCCTAATCTTAATACAAACCCTGACCCAAACCCTAACCCTGACCCAATGCTAACCCTAATATGAACACTAACCATAACACCAGTGGCGGATCCAGGGGGGGGGGGCACCCAGGCACGTGCCCCCCTGTCATTTAGAAGGAAGATTTCTTTTTAACTTAACGAGGAGAAGCTTGTTTAGCTCCTTACACTGTCCGAGTGACAGTGTGAACCTGGCTGCTGCTGCTGGTGGCTGCCTGTAGGGGGAGCTGCAGCGGAAGCGCAGCTCCTCTCAGGCAGTTCAAGGGGCCATGAGACAGAGCTACGTGAGGCAGTGGCTGATGTCTTCGGAGCCCATTGTAGTTTGTGAGTAGTATAAGGTGAGGAGGGGGTTCTGTTTACTGTTAATGAGTGTGTGTATTGCTATGTAAATGTATAGTGTGTGTGTGTAACTATGTATATATGCTGTATGCATGTGTACTGTGTGTGCATGTATACTGTGTGTGTATGTATGTACAGTATGCTGTGTGCATGTATAGTGTGTGTGTATGTGTATGCTGTGTGCATATATACTGTGTATATGTATGTACAGTGTGTGTATGTATAGTATGCTGTGTGCATGTATACTATGTATGTGCATGCATACTATGTATGTATGTATGTATGTATGTTTGCATGTATACCGTGTTAGTATGTATGTATACTGTGTGCATGTATACTGTATGTGTGTGTATGATGTGTGCATGTAAACTGTGTACGCATGTATGCTGTGTACAGTATGTGTGTGTATGTCTATGTACAGATATTCTGTGTGTGTGTGTGTGTGTGTGTGTGTGTGTGTGTATATATGTATATATATATATATATATATACATACACACACACACACACACACCTTGTGCAGTGTGCTGGCTGCTCAATTACAAACACACACACGTACGGAAACCCCCCCCATGAAAATCCTGCGTTTGCCACTGATACCATACAGTAACAGGGTGCATAGTCAGCTGTGTTAGCGTGCATTGCCTCCATGTCCCTTACAGCAGCGCCAGTCCCGGCTCCCGGCAACGTCGCACATCTGTTGTAATTAGGATGCGACACTGCCACAGCCTGACGGGAGCCGGGAGAAGAAAGCAGGCTTTGCTGCTGTGAGGTGGGTGGACGTCAGGGGACAGGTAGATGCTGAAAACAGGACGGGGGATTGAGGGCATAGGCGTCGGAACGGGGGGGGGGCAGCTTGACCCCCCCCAAAACATGATGCGTTGCCCCTTTCTGTACTAGCCGGCTGTCTCTCAATTGGTGATGTATCACTGGGAGGAGGCATGGCTGTGGGCCACGCCTTCTCCCAGTAATGCATCACCATTGAGGAGACAGCTGGGTATTACAGAAGAGGGGACACCGCACCCTGCTTTGGATGCCGCCCACAGGGATGCAGAGGTAAGCGCCCCCCGCACTGAAGGAGAGCGACCAGCACCACAGCGGAAGCGGAGGGGAGGGAGGGGGGGGGTGTTTGAAGGAGATAAGATCGGCACCACAGCAGGGGCGCCAGAATGAAATTCAAACTTGCCCCCCCAGCGTGAAATCAATCTGATGCCCCTGACAGAGGGCACTATATTAAAAACACACTGGCAGGAGCTGAGGGGTATATAACAAAAGACAGAAAAGGAGGAGCACTATAAGAAAAAAACAAAAGCAGGTGGACCACTCCAACAAAAATGGGGACTATAAAAAAATAATTACAGAAAGGGACGCTGTAACTAAAAACACACTTGCCCTGTCCCCTACCAGGCCTGTCCACGCACACTTGCCCTGTCCCCTACCAGGCCTGTCACCGCACACTCACCCTGTCCCCTACCAGGCCTGTCCCTGCTCACTCACTGTCCCCGCACTTTCATCCTGTCACCCACTGCCCTAGTACTCCATGCCCCCAGCGTGATGAAAACGAGGGCGTGACGCATGGGTATGGCATTCTCTGTGAGGCCAAACCCCTTGTTACAATGCCACACTCTTTTCACAGGAGCACAGGTGCCGAACCCCCCCCTTCCTTCCCCTATTGTGGTGCCCCCCCTGTCATTTTGTTCTGGATCCGCCCCTGCCTAACACCCTAATACCCTAAACCTAACCCTAACCCTAACTAAACCTATGCCTAATCCTAATAACCCTAACCCTAAAACCCTAACCCTAATTCAAACCCTAACACTTATACATACCCTAACCCTAACCCTAATACGAACCCTAACCCTAATACGAACACTAATACGAACCCTAATACCCTAACCCTAATACCATAACCCTAACAAACCCTAACCCTAATACCATAACCCTAATTCTAACCCTAATACCCTAACCCTAACCTTAACCTAACCCTAACCCTAATACCCTAACCCTAACCAAACCCTAACCCTAACTAATACGAACCCTAATACCCTAACCCTAATACCATAACCCTAACAAACCCTAACCCTAATACCATAACCCTAATTCTAACCCTAATACCCTAACCCTAATACCCTAACCCTAACCTTAACCTAACCCTAACCCTAACACCCTAACCCTAACCAAAATACTATAATCCTAACCCTGACCCTAAACTAACTCAAAACCTAACCCTAACACAAACCCTAACCCTAATGCGAACCCTAACCCTAATACGAACCCTAACCCTAACTCTAACACTACTTTAACACTAACCCTAACCCTTATACGAACCCTAACCCTAATACGAACCCTAACCATAACACCCTAATACCCTAAATCTAACCCTAACCCTAAATAACCCTATGCCTAATCCTTATAACCCTAACCCTAAAACCCTATCCCTAATACGAACCCTAACACTTATACAAACCCTAACCCTAACACTAATACGAACCCTAACCCTAATACGAACCCTAATACCCTAACCCTAATTCCCTAACCCTAACAAACCCTAACCCTATTACCATAACCCTAATTCTAACCCTAATACCCTAACCCTAATACCCTAACCCTAACCTAAACCTAATACGAACCCTAACCCTATCGCTTTCCCTAATACGAACCTTAGCCCTAACCCTAATACGAACCCTAACCCTAATATGAACCCTAATAAAAACCCTAACCCTAACCCTAATATCCTAATAATTGGGTTACGGTTCATATTAGGGTTAGGGTTCATATTAGATTTAGCGTTAGGGTTAGGGATCGTATTAGAGATATTAGGGTTATAGTTAGGGTTAGGGTAGCAATAGAGTTAGTGTTAGTGTTCGTATTAGGGTTAGGTTTAGTATTTCTTGTTAGGGTTAGGGTTCATATTAGGGTTAGGGTTAGGTTACATAAACCCCAACCCTAACACAAACCCTAACCCTAATACCACTACCCTAATTCTAACCCTAGTACCCTATCCATAACCTTAATACCCTAACACTAACCTAACCTAACACTAACCCTAACACCCTAACCCTAACCAAAATACTATAATCCTAACCCTAACCCTAAACTAACTCAAAACATAGAAACATAGTAACATAGTATCTGAGGTTGAAAAAAGACAATTGTCCATCGAGTTCAACCTATTTGTGGTCTCCTATGCATGATGATTTGACTAAAATTTCTGACTGATGCTGCTGTCAGCCGTTGCATTTTATCCCAATTTATAGTAACTATAATGCATGACTATGCACCATAGCCCTGGATATCCTTATCCATTAGGAATTTATCTAACCCATTCTTAAAGGTGTTGACAGATTCCGCCATTACAACTCCCTCGGGCAGGGAATTCCAAACACGTATTGTCCTTACCGTGAAAAAGCCTTTACGACGTATTGTGCGGAATCTCCTCTCCTCTAACCTGAGTGAGTGTCCACGAGTCCTCTGTGTTGATCTAACCAAAAACAGGTCCCGCGCAAGCTCTGTGTATTGTCCCCTTATATATTTGTAGATGTTGATCATATCCCCTCTTAGTCTCCGCTTTTCCAATGTAAACATGCCTAGTCTTTCAAGCCTTTCCTTGTATTCCATCGTCTCCATGCCCTTAATTAGTTTGGTCGCCCTGCTTTGTACCTTTTCTAGCTCCAGGATATCCTTTTTGTAGTACGGTGCCCAGAATTGTACACAGTATTCAAGGTGTGGCCTCACTAGTGATTTATATAACGGGAGTATAATAATCTCGTCCCTAGCATCAATACCCCATTTTATGCATACTAATATCTTATTAGCCTTCTTTGCTGCAGTCCTACTTTGGGTACAACTGCTTAGCTTGCTATCTATGAGGACACCTAAGTCCTTTTCCAGTACAGAATCCCCTAATTTTACCCCATTTAGTAGGTAGGTGTAATTTTTGTTCTTGTTACCACAGTGCATTACCTTACACTTGTCTGTGTTGAAGCGCATTCTCCATTTGGCTGCCCATGCTTCTAATATAACTAAGTCGTTCTGAAGAGACTCGGCATCCTCCTCTGTATTTATAGCCTTACACAATTTGGTATCATCTGCAAAAATTGACACCATGCTGTCTAGACCTTCTGTTAGGTTGTTAATGAAAATATTGAACAATAGCGGTCCTAATACTGAGCCTTGCGGCACACCACTTAGCACTTCAGTCCAAGTTGAAAAAGAGCCATTAACCACAACGCGCTGCTCCCTATTATCTAACCAGTTTTTGACCCAAGTGCATATTGTGCTTCCTAGCCCTGATTCTTGTAGCTTGTAGATAAGTCTCATGTGTGGTACAGTATCGAACGCTTTGGCAAAGTCTAAAAAGATTACATCCACGTCTTTACCCTGATCTAGGTTTGCGCTTACTGTTTCATAAAAGCCAAGTAAGTTGGTTTGACAGGATCTGTCCTTCATAAACCCATGTTGATTCTTTTTAATGACCTTATTGACTTCAAGGAACTTCTGAATACTATCTCTTAGAATACCTTCCAATACTTTCCCCACTATAGATGTAAGACTAACTGGTCTATAATTACCTGGTTCAGCTTTACTTCCCTTTTTGAATATAGGCACTACTTCCGCTATACGCCAGTCTTTGGGAACCATACCTGATATAACTGAATCCTTAAAGATCAAAGATAGCAGTTTTGCCAGTTCAGAGTGAAGCTCCCTTAGAACCCTTGGGTGAATACCATCGGGCCCTGGTGATTTATTAATCTTTAAATGTTTTAATCGGTCACAGACTACTTCCTCGCTTAAATAAGTATCTATCAGTGGGATATTCTCATTATTGAGATTGTGTGTCAGTCCCTGAATTGGGTCCTCTCTAGTGAATACTGTTGAAAAAAACTCATTTAGTGTGTCCGCTATGTCATTATCATTTTTGCTTAAGACTCCCAACTTGTCTTTTAAAGGGCCTATACTCTCCTTCTTTAATCTCTTGCTATTAATGTATTTAAATAATTTTTTGGGATTCGCTTTGCTTTCCTTTGCTACTAGTTTTTCAGTTTCTACTTTAGCCGCTCTTATTTCCTTTTTGCAAATTTTGTTACATTCCTTATAGTGCTGAAATGACTCTGCTTCCCCGTCAGATTTGTATTTTTTAAATGCTCGCCTTTTCTTGCCCATAAGTTCCTTAATCTTTTTGTTAAGCCACATCGGTTTATGATTTTTATTCCTTTTTTTTTTGCTGCTCAAAGGAATAAATTTGAGTGTATTTTTAGCTAGCAGGAATTTTAGTACCTCCCATTTCTCCGTAGTATTTTTTCCTAAAAACAAACCTTCCCATTCAATATCCCTGAAAAATACCCTCATCTTTTCAAAATTTGCTTTGCTAAAGTTTAGAGTCCTAGTTGAGCCAGTATAGGGCTGTTTATGGAAATTGATATTGAATGTGACCATATTGTGGTCGCTGTTTCCTATGGGTTCCCCTACTATAATACCTGATACCAAATCCCCATTGTTTGTTAATACCAGGTCTAAGATTGCATTGTACCTAGTTGGTTCCTCAATTAGTTGGACTAAGTAGTTATCATTAAGTGTGTTTAAAAACATATTGCCCCTAGCAGTATCACATGAATCGTTTTTCCAGTTTATCTCTGGATAGTTAAAATCTCCCATCACTACTATGTCTCCTACTCCTGCTGCTCTTTCAATTTGCTTTAGTAACAATTCCTCATCAGATGCGTTGATACCAGGCGGCCTATAGCATACACCCAATACTAACATTTTATTCCCTTTTCCCCGCATGCAATTTCTACCCATAATGTCTCGACAGTGTCTACAGTCCCCTCCTGAATATCTTCCCTACCCTAACACAAACCCTTACCCTAATACGAACCCTAACCCTAATACGAACCCTAACCCTAACTCTAACACTACTTTAACACTAACCCTAACCCTAATACGAACCCTAACCCTAATACGAACTTTAACCCTGACCCTAACCCTAAACCTGACCCAACCCTAACCCTAATATGAACCCTATTCCTAACCCTTACCCTAATATGAACCCTAATACGAACCCTAACCCTAATACCAAAATACCCTAACCCTAACCCTAACTAACCCTAACCCTAATACGATCCCTAACCCTAATTAACCCTAACCTAACCCTAATACTCTAACCCTAATAACCTAACCCTAACCCTAACCTAACCCTTACACTTACCTTTACCCTATTACCCAAACCCTAACCCTAACCTAACCCTAACACTAACCATAACCCTAACCATAATACCCTAATCCTAAACCTAACCCTAAACACAATACGAACCCTAACCATAATCATAATACCCTAACCCAACCCTAACCCTAACCTAACCCTAATCCTAACCATTACACAAACCCCAACCCTAACACAAACCCTAACCCTAATACCCCTACCCTAATTCTAACCCTAGCACCCTAACCATAACCCTAATACCCTAAGCCTAACCCTAACCTAACCCTAACCCTAACCATAATACGAACCCTAACCTTAACAAGAAATACTAAACCCTAACGCTAAACCCAATATGAACCCTAACCCTAAAATGAACCGTAACCCAAACCCTAACCCTAATACGAACCCTAAACCTAATACTAACCCTGACCCTGACCCTGACCCTAACCCTAACCCTGACCCAAAGCTAACACTAACCCTAAATAACCCTAACCCTTATCCTAATAACACTAACCCTAACCCTAAAACACTAACCATAATCCTATTACAAACCCTAACACTAAGTCGAACCCTAACCCTAATACAAATCCTAACCCTAACCCTAATCTGAACCCTAACACAAACCCTAACCCTAATACCGTAATACCCTAACCCTAACTCTTACTAACCCTAATACCATAACCCTAATTTCCTAATTCCCTAACCATAACCCTAAAACCCTAACCCTAATCCTTATACCCTAACCCTAATTCAAACCCTAACCATAATACCCTAACCAAATCCTAACCCTAACCCTGACACTAACCCTAACACGAACCCTAACCCAAAACCTAACCCTAATACGAACCCTAACCCTAACCCTATCCCTAATATGAACCCTAACCTCTAACCCTAACACACTAATACCCAAACCCTAACCCTATGTAACCCTAACCCTAATCCTAATACGAACACTAACCCTAACAAACCTTAACCCTAACCCTAATACCCTAACACAAATACCGTAATACCCTAAGCCTAACTCTAACTAACCCTAATACCATAACCCTAATTTCCTAATTCCCTAACCCTAACCCTAAAACCCTAACCCTTATACCCTAACCCTAACACGAACCCTAACCCAAAACCTAACCCTAATACGAACCCTAACCCTAACCTGACCCTACCTCTAATGCTACCTTAACCATAACTATAACCCTAATACCTCTAATACGAACCCTAACTCTAAAAAAAAACACTAAACCCAACGCTACCCTAACCCTATCCCTAATATGAACCCTAACCTCTAACACTAACACACTAATACCCAAACCCTAACCCTATGTAACCCTAACCCTAACCCTAATCCTAATTCTAGCACTTACCCTAACACCCTAACCCTAACTCTAACACGAACCCTAACCCTAATACCATAAATTCTAATTCCAACCCTAATACCCTAACCCTAACCCTAAAACGCTAACCCTAACCCTAACTAACCATAACCCTCATATCCTAACCCTAACGCTAACCCTATTACCCTAACCCTAATACACTAACCCTAACCTAACTCTAAACCTAACCCTAATATGAAACCTACCCCTAAAACGAACCCTAACCCTAATTCTAATACGAACCCTAATACGAACCCTAACCCTAATATGTACCCTAACCCTAACTAACCCTAATACCCTGACCCTAACCCTAACCTAACCCTAACACTAACCCTAACCCTAAACCTAATACCCCCTAATCCTAACCCTAACCCTAACCTTAATACCATAACCCTAACCAAACCATAACTGTAACCCTAATCCTAACCCTAACCCTAACCTAACCCTAACACTAACCCTAACCCTAATACCCCCTAATCCTAACCCTAACCCTAATACGAACCCTAACCATAACCTAACCCTAACCCTTACCTTAATACCATAACCCTAACCCTAATCTATCCCTAACTCTAACACAAACCCTAACTCTAACACTAACCCTAACATGAACCCTACCCCTAACACTACTCTAACCCTTATACAAACCCTAACCGTAACCCTAATCCTAACCCTAACCTATCCCTAACCCTTACACAAACCCTAACACTAACACGAATCCTAACCCTAACACGAACCCTAAACCTAATACCATAAATTCTAATTCTAACCCTAATACCCTAACCCTAACCCTAAAACGCTAACCCTAACCTTAATATGAACCCTAACCCTAACTAACCCTAACCCTAATATCCTAACCCTAACGATAACCCTATTACCCTAACCCTAATACACTAACCCTAACCTAACTCTAACCCTAACCCTAATATGAACCCTACCCCTAACACGAACCCTAACCCTAACACGTACCCTAACCCTAATATGAACCCTATCGCTAACTAACCCTAATACCCTGACACTAACCCTAACCTAAACCTAACACTAGCCCTAACCCTAATACCCCCTAATCCTAACCCTAACAATAACCCTAATACGAACCCTAACCCTAACCTTAATACCATATCCCTAACCAAACCCTAACTGAAACCCTAATCCTAACCCTAACCCTAACCTAACCCTAACACTAACCCTAATACCGTAATCCTAACACTAACCCTAATACTAACCCTAACCATAACCTAACCCTAACCTTAATACCATAACCCTAACCCTAACCAAACCCTAACTGTAACCCTAATCCTAACCCTAACCCTAAACCTAACCCTAATACCCCCTAATCCTAACCCTAACCCTAATACGAACCCTAACCATAACCTAACCCTAACCCTAACCTTAATACCATAACCCTAACCCTAATCTAACCCTAACTCTAACACAAACCCTAACTCTAACACTAACCCTAACATGAACCCTACCCCTAACACTACTCGAACCCTAATACAAACCCTAACCATAACGCTAATCCTTACCCTAACCTATCCCTAACCCTTACACAAACCCTAACACTAACACGAACCCTATCCCTAACACAAACCCTAAACCTAATACCATAAAATCTACTTCTAACCCTAATACCCTAACCCTAACCCTAAAACGCTAACCATAACCTTAATACGAACCCTAACCCTAACTAACCCTAACCCTAATATCCTAACCCTAACAATAACCCTATTACCCTAACCCTAATACACTAACCCTAACCTAACTCTAACCCTAACCCTAATATGAACCCTACCCCTAACACGAACCCTAACCCTAACACGAACCCTAACCCTAATATGAACCCTATCGCTAACTAACCCTAATACCCTGACCCTAACCCTAACCTAAACCTAACACTAACCCTAACCCTAATAGCCCCTAATCCTAACCCTAACCTTAATACGAACCCTAACCCTACCCTTAATACCATAACCCTAACCAAACCCTAACTGAAACCCTAATCCTAACCCTAACCTAACCCTAACCCTAACCCTAATACCGTAATCCTAACCCTAACCCTAATACGATCCCTAAGCCGAACCCTAAAATGAACCCTAATAGCATAATACCTTAACCCTAATACCCTTACCCTAATACCATAACATTAACCCTAAACTAACCCTAACCCTAATACACAAACCCTAACCCTAACCCTAATACCCTAAACCTAACCCTAACACGAACCCTAACCCTAATACCCTATACCTAATCCTAACCCTAACACAAACCCTAACCCTAATACGAACCCTAACCCTAACACTATCCTAATTCTAACACTTACCCTAACACCCTAACCCTAACTCTAACACGAACCCTAACCCTAATACCATAAATTCTAATTCTAACCCTAATACCCTAACCCTAACCCTAAAACGCTAAACCTAACCTTAATACGAACCCTAACCCTAACAAACCATAACCCTCATATCCTAACCCTAACGCTAACCCTATTACCCTAACCCTAATACACTAACCTAAATCTAAACCTAACCCTAATATGAACCCTACCCCTAAAACGAACCCTAACCCTAATTCTAATACGAACCCTAATACGAACCCTAACCCTAATATGTACCCTAACCCTAACTAACCCTAATACCCTGACCCTAACCCTAACCTAACCCTAACACTAACCCTAACCCTAAACCTAATACCCCCTAATCCTAACCCCTTTCCCTAACCCTAACCTTAATACCATAACCCTAACCAAACCATAACTGTAACCCTAATCCTAACCCTAACCCTAACCTAAACCTAACACTAACCCTAACTCTAATATCCCCTAACCCTAACCCTAATACGAACCCTAACCATAACCTAACCCTAAGCCTAACCTTAATACCATAACCCTAACCCTAATCTAACCCTAACTCTAACACAAACCCTAACTCTAACACTAACCCTAACATGAACCCTACCCCTAACACTACTCTAACCCTAATACAAACCCTAACCGTAACCCTAATCCTAACCCTAACCTATCCCTAACCCTTACACAAACCCTAACACTAACACGAATCCTAACCCTAACCCTAACACGAACCCTAAACCTAATACCATAAATACTAATTCTAACCCTAATACCCTAACCCTAATCCTAAAACGCTAACCCTAACCTTAATATGAACCCTAACCCTAACTAACCCTAACCCTAATATCCTAACCCTAACGATAACCCTATTACCCTAACCCTAATACACTAACCCTAACCTAACTCTAACCCTAATCCTAATATGAACCCTACCCCTAACACGAACCCTAACCCTAACACGATCCCTAACCCTAATATGAACCCTATCGCTAACTAACCCTAATACCCTGACCCTAACCCTAACCTAAACTTAACACTAACCCTAACCCTAATACCCCCTAATCCTAACCCTAACAATAACCCTAATACGAACTCTAACCCTAACCTAACCCTAACCTTAATACCATAAACCTAACCAAACCCTAACTGAAAACCTAATCCTACCCCTAACCCTAACCTAACCCTAACACTAACCCTAACCCTAATACCGTAATCCTAACACTAACCCTAATACTAACCCTAAACATAACCTAACCCTAACCTTAATACCATAACCCTAACCAAACCCTAACCGTAACCCTAATCCTAACCCTAACTTAACCATATCTCTAACACAAACCCTAATTCTAACACTAACCCTAACACGAATCCTAACCCTAACACTACGCTAACCCTAACTCTAATCCTAATAACCCTAACCCTACCATTAAAACCTAAAACATTGACCCTAACCCTAATACGAACCCTAACCCTAATACGAACCCTAACAATAACCATAACAAAAACACGAACCCTAACCCTAAACCTAACCCTAATACAAACAGTAACCTAACCCTAACCATAACTCTTACGCTGTACTAACCCTAACTATAACCCTAATACCTCTAATACGTACCCTAAAAGAAACCCTAACGCGAACCCTAACCATAACACTACCGCAACCCTATCCCTAATACGAACCATAACCCTAATACTCTAACCCTAACCCTAAGTAACCCTAACTCTAATACGAACCCTTACCCTATCGCTTTCCCTAATACGAACCCTAGCCCTAACCCTAATACGAATCCTAACCCTAATATGAATCCTAATAAAAACCCTAACCCTAATACCCTAATACCCTAACCCTAACTAACCCTTACCCTAACCCTAATGCTACCCTAACCCTAACCCTAATACGAATCCTAACCCTAATACGAACCCTAACTCTAATATGAACCCTAACCCTAACTAACCCTAACCCTAATACCCTAACCCTAATACTCTAACCCTAATACCCTAACCTAACCCTAACCCTAATACCCAAACCCTAACCCTAACCGAACCCTAACCCTAACACTAACCCTAATAACATTACCCTAATTCTGACCCTATAACCCTCACCCTAATACCCTAACCCTAACCTAACCCTAACCCTAATACGAACCCTAACCCTAACAAGAAACCCTATCACTAATACGAATCCTAACTCTAACGCTACCCTAACCCTACCTATAACCCTAATATCTATAAAACTAATCCTAACCCTAACGCTAACCCTAATACGAACCCTAACCCCAAAAATAAACCCTAATCCTTATACAAACCCTGACCCAAACCCTAACCCTGACCCAATGCTAACCCTAATATGAACACTAACCCTAACACCCTAATACCCTAAACCTAACCCTAACCCTAACTAACCCTATGCCTAATCCTAATAACCCTAAAACCCTAACACTTATTCAAACCCTAACACTTATACAAACCCTAACCCTAAACCTAACCCTAATACAAACACTGACCTAACCCTAACCATAACTCTTACGCTGCACTAACCCTAATTATAACCCTAATACCTCAAAGATGAACCCTAAAAGAAACCCTAACGTGAACCCTAACCCTAACACTACCCCAACCCTATCCCTAATACAAACCCTAACCCTAATACTCTAACCCTAACCCTAAGTAACCCTAACCCTAATACGAACCCTTACCCTATCGCTTTCCCTAATACGAACCCTAGCCCTAACCCTAATACGAACCCTAACCCTAATATGAACCATAATAAAAACCCTAACCCTAACCCTAATACCCTAATACCCTAATACCCTAACCCTAACTAACCTTAACCCTAACCCTAATGCTACCCTAACCCTAACCCAAATACGAATCCTAACCCTAATACGAACCCTAACTCTAATATGAACTCTAACCCTAACTAACCCTAACTCTAATACCCTAACCCTATCCCTAATACTCTAACCCTAATACCCTAACCTAACTCTAACCCTAATACCCAAATCCTAATCCTAACCGAACCCTAACCCTAACACTAACCCTAATACCATTACCCTAATTCTAACCCTATAACCCTAACCCTAACCTTAATACCATAACCCTAACACTAACCAAACCATAACTGTAACCCTAATCCTAACCCTAACCCTAACCTAACCCTAACACTACCCTAACCCTAACCCTAATACCCCCTAATCCTAACCCTAACCCTAATACGAACTCTAACCTTAACCTAACCCTAACCCTTACCTTAATACCATAACCCTAACCCTAATCTATCCATAACTCTAACACAAACCCTAACTCTAACACTAACCCTAACATGAACCCTACCCCTAACACTGCTCTAACCCTTATACAAACCCTAACCGTAACCCTAATCCTAACCCTAACCTATCCCTAACCCTTACACAAACCCTAACACTAACACGAATCCTAACCCTAACACGAACCCTAAACCTAATACCATAAATTCTAATTCTAACCCTAATACCCTAACCCTAACCCTAAAACGCTAACCCTAACCTTAATATGAACCCTAACCCTAACTAACCCTAACCCTAATATCCTAACCCTAACGATAACCCTATTACCCTAACCCTAATACACTAACCCTAACCTAACTCTAACCCTAACCCTAATATGAACCCTACCCCTAACACGAACCCTAACCCTAACCCGAACCCTAACCCTAATATGAACCCTATCGCTAACTAATCCTAATACCCTGACCCTAACCCTAATCTAAACCTAACACTAGCCCTAACCCTAATACCCCCTAATCCTAACCCTAACAATAACCCTAATACGAACCCTAACCCTAACCTAACCCTAACCTTAATACCATATCCCTAACCAAACCCTAACTGAAACCCTAATCCTAACCCTAACCCTAACCTAACCCTAACACTAACCCTAATACCGTAATCCTAACACTAACCCTAATACTAACCCTAACCATAACCTAACCCTAACCTTAATACCATAACCCTAACCCTAACCAAACCCTAACTGTAACCCTAATCCTAACCCTAACCCTAAACCTAACCCTAATACCCCCTAATCCTAACCCTAACCCTAATACGAACCCTATCCATAACCTAACCCTAACCTTAATACCATAACCCTAACCCTAATCTAACCCTAACTCTAACACAAACCCTAACTCTAACACTAACCCTAACATGAACCCTACCCCTAACACTACTCGAACCCTAATACAAACCCTAACCATAACCCTAATCCTTACCCTAACCTATCCCTAACCCTTACACAAACCCTAACACTAACACGGACCCTAACCCTAACACAAACCCTAAACCTAATACCATAAAATCTAATTCTAACCCTAATACCCTAACCCAAACCCTAAAACGCTAACCATAACCTTAATACGAACCCTAACCCTAACTAACCCTAACCCTAATATCCTAACCCTAACGATAACCCTATTACCCTAACCCTAATACACTAACCCTAACCTAACTCTAACCCTAACCCTAATATGAACCCTACCCCTAACACGAACCCTAACCCTAACACGAACCCTAACCCTAATATGAACCCTATTGCTAACTAACCCTAATACCCTGACCCTAACCCTAACCTAAACCTAACACTAACCCTAACCCTAATACCCCCTAATCCTAACCCTAACCTTAATATGAACCCTAACCCTAACCTTAGTACCATAACCCTAACCAAACCCTAACTGAAACCCTAATCCTAACCCTAACCCTAACCTAACCCTAACCCTAACACTAATACCGTAATCCTAACCCTAAAATGAACCCTAATAGCATAATACCTTAACCCTAATACCCTTACCCTAATACCATAACATTAACCCTAAACTAACCCTAACCCTAATACCCAAACCCTAACCCTAATACCCAAAACCTAACCCTAACCCTAACACGAACCCTAACCCTAATACCCTATACCTAATCCTAACCCTAACACAAACCCTAACCCTAATACGAACCTTAACCCTAACACTATCCTAATTCTAACACTTACCCTAACACCCTAACCCTAACTCTAACACGAACCCTAACCCTAATACCATAAATTCTAATTCTAACCCTAATACCCTAACCCTAACCCTAAAACGCTAACCCTAACCTTAATACGAACCCTAACCCTAACTAACCATAACCCTCATATCCTAACCCTAACGCTAACCCTATTACCCTAACCCTAATACACTAACCTAAATCTAAACCTAACCCTAATATGAACCCTACCCCTAAAACGAACCCTAACCCTAATTCTAATACGAACCCTAATACGAACCCTAACCCTAATATGTACCCTAACCCTAACTAACCCTAATACCCTGACCCTAACCTAACCCTAACACTAACCCTAACCCTAAACCTAATACCCCCTAATCCTAACCCCTTTCCCTAACCCTAACCTTAATACCATAACCCTAACCAAACCATAACTGTAACCCTAATCCTAACCCTAACCCTAACCTAACCCTAACCCTAACCCTAATATCCCCTAATCCTAACCCTAACCCTAATACGAACCCTAACCATAACCTAACCCTAACCCTAACCTTAATACCATAACCCTAACCCTAATCTAACCCTAACTCTAACACAAACCCTAACTCTAACACTAACCCTAACATGAACCCTACCCCTAACACTACTCTAACCCTAATACAAACCCTAACCGTAACCCTAATCCTAACCCTAACCTATCCCTAACCCTTACACAAACCCTAACACTAACACGAATCCTAACCCTAACCCTCACACGAACCCTAAACCTAATACCATAAATACTAATTCTAACCCTAATACCCTAACCCTAATCCTAAAACGCTAACCCTAACCTTAATATGAACCCTAACCCTAACTAACCCTAACCCTAATATCCTAACCCTAACGATAACCCTATTACACTAACCCTAATACACTAACCCTAACCTAATTCTAACCCTAATCCTAATATGAACCCTACCCCTAACACGAACCCTAACCCTAACACGATCCCTAACCCTAATATGAACCCTATCGATAACTAACCCTAATACCCTGACCCTAACCCTAACCTAAACTTAACACTAACCCTAACCCTAATACCCCCTAATCCTAACCCTAACAATAACCCTAATACGAACTCTAACCCTAACCTAACCCTAACCTTAATACCATAAACCTAACCAAACCCTAACTGAAAACCTAATCCTAACCCTAACCCTAACCTAACCCTAACACTAACCCTAACCCTAATACCGTAATCCTAACACTAACCCTAATACTAACCCTAAACATAACCTAACCCTAACCTTAATACCATAACCCTAACCCTAACCAAACCCTAACCGTAACCCTAATCCTAACCCTAACTTAACCCTAACTCTAACACAAACCCTAATTCTAACACTAACCCTAACACGAATCCAAACCCTAACACTACGCTAACCCTAACTCTAATCCTAATAACCCTAACCCTACCATTAAAACCTAAAACATTGACCCTAACCCTAATACGAACCCTAACCCTAATACGAACCCTAACAATAACCATAACAAAAACATGAACCTAACCCTAAACCTAACCCTAATACAAACAGTAACCTAACCCTAACCATAACTCTTATGCTGCACTAACCCTAACTATAACCCTAATACCTCTAATACGTACCCTAAAAGAAACCCTAACGTGAACCCTAACCATAACACTACCCCAACCCTATCCCTAATACGAACCATAACCCTAATACTTTAACCCTAACCCTAAGTAACCCTAACTCTAATACGAACCCTTACCCTATCGCTTTCCCTAATACGAACCCTAGCCCTAACCCTAATACGAATCCTAACCCTAATATGAATCCTAATAAAAACCCTAACCCTAATACCCTAATACCCTAACCCTAACTAACCCTTACCCTAACCCTAATGCTACCCTAACCCTAACCCTAATACGAATCCTAACCCTAATACGAACCCTAACTCTAATATGAACCCTAACCCTAACTAACCCTAACCCTAATACCCTAACCCTATCCCTAATACTCTAACCCTAATACCCTAACCTAACCCTAACCCTAATACCCAAACCCTAACCCTAACCGAACCCTAACCCTAACACTAACCCTAATACCATTACCCTAATTCTGACCCTATAACCCTCACCCTAATACCCTAACCCTAACCTAACCCAAATACGAACCCTAACCCTAACAAGAAACCCTATCCCTAATACGAATCCTAACTCTAACGCTACCCTAACCCTACCTATAACCCTAATATCTATAAAACTAATCCTAACCCTAACGCTAACCCTAATACGAACCCTAACCCTAAAATAAACCCTAATCCTAATACAAACCCTGACCCAAACCCTAACCCTGACCCAATGCTAACCCTAATATGAACACTAACCCTAACACCCGAATACCCTAAACCTAACCCTAACCCTAACTAACCCTATGCCTAATCCTAATAACCCTAAAACCCTAACACTTATTCAAACCCTAACACTTATACAAACCCTAACCCTAAACCTAACCGTAATACAAACACTAACCTAACCCTAACCATAACTCTTACGGTGCACTAACCCTAACTATAACCCTAATACCTCATATATGAACCCTAAAAAAAACCCTAACGTGAACCCTAACCCTAACGCTACCCCAACCCTATCCCTAATACGAACCCTAACCCTAATACTCTAACACTAACCCTAAGTAACCCTAACCCTAATACGAACCCTTACCCTATCGCTTTCCCTAATACGAACCCTAGCCCTAACCCTAATACGAACCCTATCCATAACCGAACCCTAACCTTAATACCATAACCCTAACCCTAATCTAACCCTAACTCTAACACAAACCCTAACTCTAACACTAACCCTAACATGAACCCTACCCCTAACACTACTCGAACCCTAATACAAACCCTAACCATAACCCTAATCCTTACCCTAACCTATCCCTAACCCTTACACAAACCCTAACACTAACACGAACCCTAACCCTAACACAAACCCTAAACCTAATACCATAAAATCTAATTCTAACCCTAATACCCTAACCCAAACCCTAAAACGCTAACCATAACCTTAATACGAACCCTAACCCTAACTAACCCTAACCCTAATATCCTAACCCTAACGATAACCCTATTACCCTAACCCTAATACACTAACCCTAACCTAACTCTAACCCTAACCCTAATATGAACCCTACCCCTAACACAAACCCTAACCCTAACACGAACCCTAACCCTAATATGAACCCTATTGCTAACTAACCCTAATACCCTGACCCTAACCCTAACCTAAACCTAACACTAACCCTAACCCTAATACCCCCTAATCCTAACCCTAACCTTAATATGAACCCTAACCCTAACCTTAGTACCATAACCCTAACCAAACCCTAACTGAAACCCTAATCCTAACCCTAACCCTAACCTAACCCTAACCCTAACACTAATACCGTAATCCTAACCCTAAAATGAACCCTAATAGCATAATACCTTAACCCTAATACCCTTACCCTAATACCATAACATTAACCCTAAACTAACCCTAACCCTAATACCCAAACCCTAACCCTAATACCCAAAACCTAACCCTAACCCTAACACGAACCCTAACCCTAATACCCTATACCTAATCCTAACCCTAACACAAACCCTAACCCTAATACGAACCTTAACCCTAACACTATCCTAATTCTAACACTTACCCTAACACCCTAACCCTAACTCTAACACGAACCCTAACCCTAATACCATAAATTCTAATTCTAACCCTAATACCCTAACCCTAACCCTAAAACGCTAACCCTAACCTTAATACGAACCCTAACCCTAACTAACCATAACCCTCATATCCTAACCCTAACGCTAACCCTATTACCCTAACCCTAATACACTAACCTAAATCTAAACCTAACCCTAATATGAACCCTACCCCTAAAACGAACCCTAACCCTAATTCTAATACGAACCCTAATACGAACCCTAACCCTAATATGTACCCTAACCCTAACTAACCCTAATACCCTGACCCTAACCTAACCCTAACACTAACCCTAACCCTAAACCTAATACCCCCTAATCCTAACCCCTTTCCCTAACCCTAACCTTAATACCATAACCCTAACCAAACCATAACTGTAACCCTAATCCTAACCCTAACCCTAACCTAACCCTAACCCTAACCCTAATATCCCCTAATCCTAACCCTAACCCTAATACGAACCCTAACCATAACCTAACCCTAACCCTAACCTTAATACCATAACCCTAACCCTAATCTAACCCTAACTCTAACACAAACCCTAACTCTAACACTAACCCTAACATGAACCCTACCCCTAACACTACTCTAACCCTAATACAAACCCTAACCGTAACCCTAATCCTAACCCTAACCTATCCCTAACCCTTACACAAACCCTAACACTAACACGAATCCTAACCCTAACCCTCACACGAACCCTAAACCTAATACCATAAATACTAATTCTAACCCTAATACCCTAACCCTAATCCTAAAACGCTAACCCTAACCTTAATATGAACCCTAACCCTAACTAACCCTAACCCTAATATCCTAACCCTAACGATAACCCTATTACACTAACCCTAATACACTAACCCTAACCTAATTCTAACCCTAATCCTAATATGAACCCTACCCCTAACACGAACCCTAACCCTAACACGATCCCTAACCCTAATATGAACCCTATCGATAACTAACCCTAATACCCTGACCCTAACCCTAACCTAAACTTAACACTAACCCTAACCCTAATACCCCCTAATCCTAACCCTAACAATAACCCTAATACGAACTCTAACCCTAACCTAACCCTAACCTTAATACCATAAACCTAACCAAACCCTAACTGAAAACCTAATCCTAACCCTAACCCTAACCTAACCCTAACACTAACCCTAACCCTAATACCGTAATCCTAACACTAACCCTAATACTAACCCTAAACATAACCTAACCCTAACCTTAATACCATAACCCTAACCCTAACCAAACCCTAACCGTAACCCTAATCCTAACCCTAACTTAACCCTAACTCTAACACAAACCCTAATTCTAACACTAACCCTAACACGAATCCAAACCCTAACACTACGCTAACCCTAACTCTAATCCTAATAACCCTAACCCTACCATTAAAACCTAAAACATTGACCCTAACCCTAATACGAACCCTAACCCTAATACGAACCCTAACAATAACCATAACAAAAACATGAACCCTAACCCTAAACCTAACCCTAATACAAACAGTAACCTAACCCTAACCATAACTCTTATGCTGCACTAACCCTAACTATAACCCTAATACCTCTAATACGTACCCTAAAAGAAACCCTAACGTGAACCCTAACCATAACACTACCCCAACCCTATCCCTAATACGAACCATAACCCTAATACTTTAACCCTAACCCTAAGTAACCCTAACTCTAATACGAACCCTTACCCTATCGCTTTCCCTAATACGAACCCTAGCCCTAACCCTAATACGAATCCTAACCCTAATATGAATCCTAATAAAAACCCTAACCCTAATACCCTAATACCCTAACCCTAACTAACCCTTACCCTAACCCTAATGCTACCCTAACCCTAACCCTAATACGAATCCTAACCCTAATACGAACCCTAACTCTAATATGAACCCTAACCCTAACTAACCCTAACCCTAATACCCTAACCCTATCCCTAATACTCTAACCCTAATACCCTAACCTAACCCTAACCCTAATACCCAAACCCTAACCCTAACCGAACCCTAACCCTAACACTAACCCTAATACCATTACCCTAATTCTGACCCTATAACCCTCACCCTAATACCCTAACCCTAACCTAACCCAAATACGAACCCTAACCCTAACAAGAAACCCTATCCCTAATACGAATCCTAACTCTAACGCTACCCTAACCCTACCTATAACCCTAATATCTATAAAACTAATCCTAACCCTAACGCTAACCCTAATACGAACCCTAACCCTAAAATAAACCCTAATCCTAATACAAACCCTGACCCAAACCCTAACCCTGACCCAATGCTAACCCTAATATGAACACTAACCCTAACACCCTAATACCCTAAACCTAACCCTAACCCTAACTAACCCTATGCCTAATCCTAATAACCCTAAAACCCTAACACTTATTCAAACCCTAACACTTATACAAACCCTAACCCTAAACCTAACCGTAATACAAACACTAACCTAACCCTAACCATAACTCTTACGGTGCACTAACCCTAACTATAACCCTAATACCTCATATATGAACCCTAAAAAAAACCCTAACGTGAACCCTAACCCTAACGCTACCCCAACCCTATCCCTAATACGAACCCTAACCCTAATACTCTAACACTAACCCTAAGTAACCCTAACCCTAATACGAACCCTTACCCTATCGCTTTCCCTAATACGAACCCTAGCCCTAACCCTAATACGAACCCTATCCATAACCGAACCCTAACCTTAATACCATAACCCTAACCCTAATCTAACCCTAACTCTAACACAAACCCTAACTCTAACACTAACCCTAACATGAACCCTACCCCTAACACTACTCGAACCCTAATACAAACCCTAACCATAACCCTAATCCTTACCCTAACCTATCCCTAACCCTTACACAAACCCTAACACTAACACGAACCCTAACCCTAACACAAACCCTAAACCTAATACCATAAAATCTAATTCTAACCCTAATACCCTAACCCAAACCCTAAAACGCTAACCATAACCTTAATACGAACCCTAACCCTAACTAACCCTAACCCTAATATCCTAACCCTAACGATAACCCTATTACCCTAACCCTAATACACTAACCCTAACCTAACTCTAACCCTAACCCTAATATGAACCCTACCCCTAACACAAACCCTAACCCTAACACGAACCCTAACCCTAATATGAACCCTATTGCTAACTAACCCTAATGCCCTGACCCTAACCCTAACCTAAACCTAACACTAACCTTAACCCTAATACCCCCTAATCCTAACCCTAACCTTAATATGAACCCTAACCCTAACCTTAGTACCATAACCCTAACCAAACCCTAACTGAAACCCTAATCCTAACCCTAACCCTAACCTAACCCTAACCCTAACACTAATACCGTAATCCTAACCCTAAAATGAACCCTAATAGCATAATACCTTAACCCTAATACCCTTACCCTAATACCATAACATTAACCCTAAACTAACCCTAACCCTAATACCCAAACCCTAACCCTAATACCCAAAACCTAACCCTAACCCTAACACGAACCCTAACCCTAATACCCTATACCTAATCCTAACCCTAACACAAACCCTAACCCTAATACGAACCTTAACCCTAACACTATCCTAATTCTAACACTTACCCTAACACCCTAACCCTAACTCTAACACGAACCCTAACCCTAATACCATAAATTCTAATTCTAACCCTAATACCCTAACCCTAACCCTAAAACGCTAACCCTAACCTTAATACGAACCCTAACCCTAACTAACCATAACCCTCATATCCTAACCCTAACGCTAACCCTATTACCCTAACCCTAATACACTAACCTAAATCTAAACCTAACCCTAATATGAACCCTACCCCTAAAACGAACCCTAACCCTAATTCTAATACGAACCCTAATACGAACCCTAACCCTAATATGTACCCTAACCCTAACTAACCCTAATACCCTGACCCTAACCTAACCCTAACACTAACCCTAACCCTAAACCTAATACCCCCTAATCCTAACCCCTTTCCCTAACCCTAACCTTAATACCATAACCCTAACCAAACCATAACTGTAACCCTAATCCTAACCCTAACCCTAACCTAACCCTAACCCTAACCCTAATATCCCCTAATCCTAACCCTAACCCTAATACGAACCCTAACCATAACCTAACCCTAACCCTAACCTTAATACCATAACCCTAACCCTAATCTAACCCTAACTCTAACACAAACCCTAACTCTAACACTAACCCTAACATGAACCCTACCCCTAACACTACTCTAACCCTAATACAAACCCTAACCGTAACCCTAATCCTAACCCTAACCTATCCCTAACCCTTACACAAACCCTAACACTAACACGAATCCTAACCCTAACCCTCACACGAACCCTAAACCTAATACCATAAATACTAATTCTAACCCTAATACCCTAACCCTAATCCTAAAACGCTAACCCTAACCTTAATATGAACCCTAACCCTAACTAACCCTAACCCTAATATCCTAACCCTAACGATAACCCTATTACACTAACCCTAATACACTAACCCTAACCTAATTCTAACCCTAATCCTAATATGAACCCTACCCCTAACACGAACCCTAACCCTAACACGATCCCTAACCCTAATATGAACCCTATCGATAACTAACCCTAATACCCTGACCCTAACCCTAACCTAAACTTAACACTAACCCTAACCCTAATACCCCCTAATCCTAACCCTAACAATAACCCTAATACGAACTCTAACCCTAACCTAACCCTAACCTTAATACCATAAACCTAACCAAACCCTAACTGAAAACCTAATCCTAACCCTAACCCTAACCTAACCCTAACACTAACCCTAACCCTAATACCGTAATCCTAACACTAACCCTAATACTAACCCTAAACATAACCTAACCCTAACCTTAATACCATAACCCTAACCCTAACCAAACCCTAACCGTAACCCTAATCCTAACCCTAACTTAACCCTAACTCTAACACAAACCCTAATTCTAACACTAACCCTAACACGAATCCAAACCCTAACACTACGCTAACCCTAACTCTAATCCTAATAACCCTAACCCTACCATTAAAACCTAAAACATTGACCCTAACCCTAATACGAACCCTAACCCTAATACGAACCCTAACAATAACCATAACAAAAACATGAACCTAACCCTAAACCTAACCCTAATACAAACAGTAACCTAACCCTAACCATAACTCTTATGCTGCACTAACCCTAACTATAACCCTAATACCTCTAATACGTACCCTAAAAGAAACCCTAACGTGAACCCTAACCATAACACTACCCCAACCCTATCCCTAATACGAACCATAACCCTAATACTTTAACCCTAACCCTAAGTAACCCTAACTCTAATACGAACCCTTACCCTATCGCTTTCCCTAATACGAACCCTAGCCCTAACCCTAATACGAATCCTAACCCTAATATGAATCCTAATAAAAACCCTAACCCTAATACCCTAATACCCTAACCCTAACTAACCCTTACCCTAACCCTAATGCTACCCTAACCCTAACCCTAATACGAATCCTAACCCTAATACGAACCCTAACTCTAATATGAACCCTAACCCTAACTAACCCTAACCCTAATACCCTAACCCTATCCCTAATACTCTAACCCTAATACCCTAACCTAACCCTAACCCTAATACCCAAACCCTAACCCTAACCGAACCCTAACCCTAACACTAACCCTAATACCATTACCCTAATTCTGACCCTATAACCCTCACCCTAATACCCTAACCCTAACCTAACCCAAATACGAACCCTAACCCTAACAAGAAACCCTATCCCTAATACGAATCCTAACTCTAACGCTACCCTAACCCTACCTATAACCCTAATATCTATAAAACTAATCCTAACCCTAACGCTAACCCTAATACGAACCCTAACCCTAAAATAAACCCTAATCCTAATACAAACCCTGACCCAAACCCTAACCCTGACCCAATGCTAACCCTAATATGAACACTAACCCTAACACCCGAATACCCTAAACCTAACCCTAACCCTAACTAACCCTATGCCTAATCCTAATAACCCTAAAACCCTAACACTTATTCAAACCCTAACACTTATACAAACCCTAACCCTAAACCTAACCGTAATACAAACACTAACCTAACCCTAACCATAACTCTTACGGTGCACTAACCCTAACTATAACCCTAATACCTCATATATGAACCCTAAAAAAAACCCTAACGTGAACCCTAACCCTAACGCTACCCCAACCCTATCCCTAATACGAACCCTAACCCTAATACTCTAACACTAACCCTAAGTAACCCTAACCCTAATACGAACCCTTACCCTATCGCTTTCCCTAATACGAACCCTAGCCCTAACCCTAATACGAACCCTATCCATAACCGAACCCTAACCTTAATACCATAACCCTAACCCTAATCTAACCCTAACTCTAACACAAACCCTAACTCTGACACTAACCCTAACATGAACCCTACCCCTAACACTACTCGAACCCTAATACAAACCCTAACCATAACCCTAATCCTTACCCTAACCTATCCCTAACCCTTACACAAACCCTAACACTAACACGAACCCTAACCCTAACACAAACCCTAAACCTAATACCATAAAATCTAATTCTAACCCTAATACCCTAACCCAAACCCTAAAACGCTAACCATAACCTTAATACGAACCCTAACCCTAACTAACCCTAACCCTAATATCCTAACCCTAACGATAACCCTATTACCCTAACCCTAATACACTAACCCTAACCTAACTCTAACCCTAACCCTAATATGAACCCTACCCCTAACACAAACCCTAACCCTAACACGAACCCTAACCCTAATATGAACCCTATTGCTAACTAACCCTAATACCCTGACCCTAACCCTAACCTAAACCTAACACTAACCCTAACCCTAATACCCCCTAATCCTAACCCTAACCTTAATATGAACCCTAACCCTAACCTTAGTACCATAACCCTAACCAAACCCTAACTGAAACCCTAATCCTAACCCTAACCCTAACCTAACCCTAACCCTAACACTAATACCGTAATCCTAACCCTAAAATGAACCCTAATAGCATAATACCTTAACCCTAATACCCTTACCCTAATACCATAACATTAACCCTAAACTAACCCTAACCCTAATACCCAAACCCTAACCCTAATACCCAAAACCTAACCCTAACCCTAACACGAACCCTAACCCTAATACCCTATACCTAATCCTAACCCTAACACAAACCCTAACCCTAATACGAACCTTAACCCTAACACTATCCTAATTCTAACACTTACCCTAACACCCTAACCCTAACTCTAACACGAACCCTAACCCTAATACCATAAATTCTAATTCTAACCCTAATACCCTAACCCTAACCCTAAAACGCTAACCCTAACCTTAATACGAACCCTAACCCTAACTAACCATAACCCTCATATCCTAACCCTAACGCTAACCCTATTACCCTAACCCTAATACACTAACCTAAATCTAAACCTAACCCTAATATGAACCCTACCCCTAAAACGAACCCTAACCCTAATTCTAATACGAACCCTAATACGAACCCTAACCCTAATATGTACCCTAACCCTAACTAACCCTAATACCCTGACCCTAACCTAACCCTAACACTAACCCTAACCCTAAACCTAATACCCCCTAATCCTAACCCCTTTCCCTAACCCTAACCTTAATACCATAACCCTAACCAAACCATAACTGTAACCCTAATCCTAACCCTAACCCTAACCTAACCCTAACCCTAACCCTAATATCCCCTAATCCTAACCCTAACCCTAATACGAACCCTAACCATAACCTAACCCTAACCCTAACCTTAATACCATAACCCTAACCCTAATCTAACCCTAACTCTAACACAAACCCTAACTCTAACACTAACCCTAACATGAACCCTACCCCTAACACTACTCTAACCCTAATACAAACCCTAACCGTAACCCTAATCCTAACCCTAACCTATCCCTAACCCTTACACAAACCCTAACACTAACACGAATCCTAACCCTAACCCTCACACGAACCCTAAACCTAATACCATAAATACTAATTCTAACCCTAATACCCTAACCCTAATCCTAAAACGCTAACCCTAACCTTAATATGAACCCTAACCCTAACTAACCCTAACCCTAATATCCTAACCCTAACGATAACCCTATTACACTAACCCTAATACACTAACCCTAACCTAATTCTAACCCTAATCCTAATATGAACCCTACCCCTAACACGAACCCTAACCCTAACACGATCCCTAACCCTAATATGAACCCTATCGATAACTAACCCTAATACCCTGACCCTAACCCTAACCTAAACTTAACACTAACCCTAACCCTAATACCCCCTAATCCTAACCCTAACAATAACCCTAATACGAACTCTAACCCTAACCTAACCCTAACCTTAATACCATAAACCTAACCAAACCCTAACTGAAAACCTAATCCTAACCCTAACCCTAACCTAACCCTAACACTAACCCTAACCCTAATACCGTAATCCTAACACTAACCCTAATACTAACCCTAAACATAACCTAACCCTAACCTTAATACCATAACCCTAACCCTAACCAAACCCTAACCGTAACCCTAATCCTAACCCTAACTTAACCCTAACTCTAACACAAACCCTAATTCTAACACTAACCCTAACACGAATCCAAACCCTAACACTACGCTAACCCTAACTCTAATCCTAATAACCCTAACCCTACCATTAAAACCTAAAACATTGACCCTAACCCTAATACGAACCCTAACCCTAATACGAACCCTAACAATAACCATAACAAAAACATGAACCTAACCCTAAACCTAACCCTAATACAAACAGTAACCTAACCCTAACCATAACTCTTATGCTGCACTAACCCTAACTATAACCCTAATACCTATAATACGTACCCTAAAAGAAACCCTAACGTGAACCCTAACCATAACACTACCCCAACCCTATCCCTAATACGAACCATAACCCTAATACTTTAACCCTAACCCTAAGTAACCCTAACTCTAATACGAACCCTTACCCTATCGCTTTCCCTAATACGAACCCTAGCCCTAACCCTAATACGAATCCTAACCCTAATATGAATCCTAATAAAAACCCTAACCCTAATACCCTAATACCCTAACCCTAACTAACCCTTACCCTAACCCTAATGCTACCCTAACCCTAACCCTAATACGAATCCTAACCCTAATACGAACCCTAACTCTAATATGAACCCTAACCCTAACTAACCCTAACCCTAATACCCTAACCCTATCCCTAATACTCTAACCCTAATACCCTAACCTAACCCTAACCCTAATACCCAAACCCTAACCCTAACCGAACCCTAACCCTAACACTAACCCTAATACCATTACCCTAATTCTGACCCTATAACCCTCACCCTAATACCCTAACCCTAACCTAACCCAAATACGAACCCTAACCCTAACAAGAAACCCTATCCCTAATACGAATCCTAACTCTAACGCTACCCTAACCCTACCTATAACCCTAATATCTATAAAACTAATCCTAACCCTAACGCTAACCCTAATACGAACCCTAACCCTAAAATAAACCCTAATCCTAATACAAACCCTGACCCAAACCCTAACCCTGACCCAATGCTAACCCTAATATGAACACTAACCCTAACACCCGAATACCCTAAACCTAACCCTAACCCTAACTAACCCTATGCCTAATCCTAATAACCCTAAAACCCTAACACTTATTCAAACCCTAACACTTATACAAACCCTAACCCTAAACCTAACCGTAATACAAACACTAACCTAACCCTAACCATAACTCTTACGGTGCACTAACCCTAACTATAACCCTAATACCTCATATATGAACCCTAAAAAAAACCCTAACGTGAACCCTAACCCTAACGCTACCCCAACCCTATCCCTAATACGAACCCTAACCCTAATACTCTAACACTAACCCTAAGTAACCCTAACCCTAATACGAACCCTTACCCTATCGCTTTCCCTAATACGAACCCTAGCCCTAACCCTAATACGAACCCTATCCATAACCGAACCCTAACCTTAATACCATAACCCTAACCCTAATCTAACCCTAACTCTAACACAAACCCTAACTCTAACACTAACCCTAACATGAACCCTACCCCTAACACTACTCGAACCCTAATACAAACCCTAACCATAACCCTAATCCTTACCCTAACCTATCCCTAACCCTTACACAAACCCTAACACTAACACGAACCCTAACCCTAACACAAACCCTAAACCTAATACCATAAAATCTAATTCTAACCCTAATACCCTAACCCAAACCCTAAAACGCTAACCATAACCTTAATACGAACCCTAACCCTAACTAACCCTAACCCTAATATCCTAACCCTAACGATAACCCTATTACCCTAACCCTAATACACTAACCCTAACCTAACTCTAACCCTAACCCTAATATGAACCCTACCCCTAACACAAACCCTAACCCTAACACGAACCCTAACCCTAATATGAACCCTATTGCTAACTAACCCTAATACCCTGACCCTAACCCTAACCTAAACCTAACACTAACCCTAACCCTAATACCCCCTAATCCTAACCCTAACCTTAATATGAACCCTAACCCTAACCTTAGTACCATAACCCTAACCAAACCCTAACTGAAACCCTAATCCTAACCCTAACCCTAACCTAACCCTAACCCTAACACTAATACCGTAATCCTAACCCTAAAATGAACCCTAATAGCATAATACCTTAACCCTAATACCCTTACCCTAATACCATAACATTAACCCTAAACTAACCCTAACCCTAATACCCAAACCCTAACCCTAATACCCAAAACCTAACCCTAACCCTAACACGAACCCTAACCCTAATACCCTATACCTAATCCTAACCCTAACACAAACCCTAACCCTAATACGAACCTTAACCCTAACACTATCCTAATTCTAACACTTACCCTAACACCCTAACCCTAACTCTAACACGAACCCTAACCCTAATACCATAAATTCTAATTCTAACCCTAATACCCTAACCCTAACCCTAAAACGCTAACCCTAACCTTAATACGAACCCTAACCCTAACTAACCATAACCCTCATATCCTAACCCTAACGCTAACCCTATTACCCTAACCCTAATACACTAACCTAAATCTAAACCTAACCCTAATATGAACCCTACCCCTAAAACGAACCCTAACCCTAATTCTAATACGAACCCTAATACGAACCCTAACCCTAATATGTACCCTAACCCTAACTAACCCTAATACCCTGACCCTAACCTAACCCTAACACTAACCCTAACCCTAAACCTAATACCCCCTAATCCTAACCCCTTTCCCTAACCCTAACCTTAATACCATAACCCTAACCAAACCATAACTGTAACCCTAATCCTAACCCTAACCCTAACCTAACCCTAACCCTAACCCTAACCCTAATATCCCCTAATCCTAACCCTAACCCTAATACGAACCCTAACCATAACCTAACCCTAACCCTAACCTTAATACCATAACCCTAACCCTAATCTAACCCTAACTCTAACACAAACCCTAACTCTAACACTAACCCTAACATGAACCCTACCCCTAACACTACTCTAACCCTAATACAAACCCTAACCGTAACCCTAATCCTAACCCTAACCTATCCCTAACCCTTACACAAACCCTAACACTAACACGAATCCTAACCCTAACCCTCACACGAACCCTAAACCTAATACCATAAATACTAATTCTAACCCTAATACCCTAACCCTAATCCTAAAACGCTAACCCTAACCTTAATATGAACCCTAACCCTAACTAACCCTAACCCTAATATCCTAACCCTAACGATAACCCTATTACACTAACCCTAATACACTAACCCTAACCTAATTCTAACCCTAATCCTAATATGAACCCTACCCCTAACACGAACCCTAACCCTAACACGATCCCTAACCCTAATATGAACCCTATCGATAACTAACCCTAATACCCTGACCCTAACCCTAACCTAAACTTAACACTAACCCTAACCCTAATACCCCCTAATCCTAACCCTAACAATAACCCTAATACGAACTCTAACCCTAACCTAACCCTAACCTTAATACCATAAACCTAACCAAACCCTAACTGAAAACCTAATCCTAACCCTAACCCTAACCTAACCCTAACACTAACCCTAACCCTAATACCGTAATCCTAACACTAACCCTAATACTAACCCTAAACATAACCTAACCCTAACCTTAATACCATAACCCTAACCCTAACCAAACCCTAACCGTAACCCTAATCCTAACCCTAACTTAACCCTAACTCTAACACAAACCCTAATTCTAACACTAACCCTAACACGAATCCAAACCCTAACACTACGCTAACCCTAACTCTAATCCTAATAACCCTAACCCTACCATTAAAACCTAAAACATTGACCCTAACCCTAATACGAACCCTAACCCTAATACGAACCCTAACAATAACCATAACAAAAACATGAACCCTAACCCTAAACCTAACCCTAATACAAACAGTAACCTAACCCTAACCATAACTCTTATGCTGCACTAACCCTAACTATAACCCTAATACCTCTAATACGTACCCTAAAAGAAACCCTAACGTGAACCCTAACCATAACACTACCCCAACCCTATCCCTAATACGAACCATAACCCTAATACTTTAACCCTAACCCTAAGTAACCCTAACTCTAATACGAACCCTTACCCTATCGCTTTCCCTAATACGAACCCTAGCCCTAACCCTAATACGAATCCTAACCCTAATATGAATCCTAATAAAAACCCTAACCCTAATACCCTAATACCCTAACCCTAACTAACCCTTACCCTAACCCTAATGCTACCCTAACCCTAACCCTAATACGAATCCTAACCCTAATACGAACCCTAACTCTAATATGAACCCTAACCCTAACTAACCCTAACCCTAATACCCTAACCCTATCCCTAATACTCTAACCCTAATACCCTAACCTAACCCTAACCCTAATACCCAAACCCTAACCCTAACCGAACCCTAACCCTAACACTAACCCTAATACCATTACCCTAATTCTGACCCTATAACCCTCACCCTAATACCCTAACCCTAACCTAACCCAAATACGAACCCTAACCCTAACAAGAAACCCTATCCCTAATACGAATCCTAACTCTAACGCTACCCTAACCCTACCTATAACCCTAATATCTATAAAACTAATCCTAACCCTAACGCTAACCCTAATACGAACCCTAACCCTAAAATAAACCCTAATCCTAATACAAACCCTGACCCAAACCCTAACCCTGACCCAATGCTAACCCTAATATGAACACTAACCCTAACACCCTAATACCCTAAACCTAACCCTAACCCTAACTAACCCTATGCCTAATCCTAATAACCCTAAAACCCTAACACTTATTCAAACCCTAACACTTATACAAACCCTAACCCTAAACCTAACCGTAATACAAACACTAACCTAACCCTAACCATAACTCTTACGGTGCACTAACCCTAACTATAACCCTAATACCTCATATATGAACCCTAAAAAAAACCCTAACGTGAACCCTAACCCTAACGCTACCCCAACCCTATCCCTAATACGAACCCTAACCCTAATACTCTAACACTAACCCTAAGTAACCCTAACCCTAATACGAACCCTTACCCTATCGCTTTCCCTAATACGAACCCTAGCCCTAACCCTAATACGAACCCTAACCCTAATATGAACCCTAATAGAAACCCTAACCCTAATACCCTAATACCCTAATACCCTAACCCTAACTAACCCTAACCCTAACCCTAATGCTTCCCTAACCCTAACCCTAATACGAATCCTAACCCTAATATGAACCCTTACTCTAATATGAACTCTAACCCTAACTAACCCTTACCCTAATACCCTAACCCTATCCCTAATACTCTAACCCTAATACCCTAACCTAACCCTAACCCTAATACCCAAACCCTAACCCTAACCGAACCCTAACCCTAACACTAACCCTAATACCATTACCCTAATTCTAACCCTATAACCCTAACCCTAATACCCTTACCCTAACCTAACCCTAACCCTAATACGAACCCTAACCCTAACAAGAAACCCTATCCCTAATACGAATCCTAACTCTAACGCTACCCTAACCCTACCTATAACCCTAATATCTATAAAACTAATTCTAACCCTAACGCTAACCCTAATACGAACCCTAACCCTAATATGAACCCTAATCCTAATACAAACCCTGACCCAAACCCTAACCCTGACCCAATGCTAACCCTAATATGAACACTAACCCTAACACCCTAATACCCTAAACCTAACCGTAACCCTAACTAACCCTTTGCCTAATCCTAATAACCCTAAAACCCTAACCCTAATTCAAACCCTAACACTTATACAAACCCTAACCCTAAACCTAACCCTAATACAAACACTAACCTAACCCTAACCATAACTCTTACGCTGCACTAACCCTAATTATAACCCTAATACCTCAAATACGAACCCTAAAAGAAACCCTAACGTGAACCCTAACCCTAACACTACCCCAACCCTATCCCTAATACGAACCCTAACCCTAATACTCTAACCCTAACCCTAAGTAACCCTAACCCTAATACGAACCCTTACCCTATCGCTTTCCCTAATACGAACCCTAGCCCTAACCCTAATACGAACCCTAACCCTAATATGAACCCTAATAAAAATCCTAACCCTAATACCCTAATACCCTAATACCCTAACCCTAACTAACCCTAACCCTAACCCTAATGCTACCCTAACCCTAACCCTAATACGAATCCTAACCTTAATACGAACCCTAACTCTAATATGAACTCTAACCCTAACTGACCCTAACTCTAATACCCTAACCCTATCCCTAATACTCTAACCCTAATACCCTAACCTAACCCTAACCCTAATACCCAAACCCTAACCGAACCCTAACCCTAACACTAACCCTAATACCATTACCCTAATTCTAACCCTATAACCCTAACCCTAATACCCAAACCCTAACCTAACCCTAACCCTAATACGAACCCTAACCCTATCAAGAAACCCTATCCCTAATACGAATCCTAGCTCTAACGCTACCCTAACTCTACCTATAACCCTAATATCTATAAAACTAATTCTAACCCTAACGCTAACCCTAATACGAACCCTAACCCTAATATGAACCCTAATCCTAATACAAACCCTGACCCAAACCCTAACCTTGACCCAATGCTAACCCTAATATGAACACTAACCCTAACACCCTAATACCCTAAACCTAACCCTAACCCTAACTAACCCTATGCCTAATCCTAATAACCCTAACCCTAAAACCCTAACCCTAATTTAAACCCTAACACTTATACAAACCCTAACCATAATACGAACCCTAACCCTAATACGAACACTAATACGAACCCTAATACCCTAACCCTAATACCATAACCCTAACAAACCCTAACCCTAATACCATAACCCTAATTCTAACCCTAATACCCTAACCCTAATACCCTAACCTTAACCTAACCCTAATACCCTAACCCTAACCTAACCCTAACCCTAACCTAACCTAACCCTAACCCTAACACCCTAACCCTAACCAAAATACTATAATCCTAACCCTAACCCTAAACTAACTCAAAACCTAACCCTAACACAAACCCTAACCCTAATACGAACCCTAACCCTAATACGAACCCTAACCATAACACCCTAATACCCTAAACCTAACCCTAACCCTAACTAACCCTATGCCTAATCCTTATAACCCTAACCCTAATACCCTAACCCTAATACGAACCCTAACACTTATACAAACCCTAACGCTATCCCTAATACAAACCCTAACCCTAATACGAACCCTAATACCTTAACCCTAATTCCCTAACCCTAACAATCCCTAACCCTATTACCATAACCCTAATTCTAACCCTAATACCCTAACCCTAATACCCTAACCTAAACCTAATACGAACCCTAACCCTATCGCTTTCCCTAATACGAACCTTAGCCCTATCCCTAATACGAACCCTAACCCTAATATGAACCCTAATAAAAACCCTAACCCTACCCCTAATATCCTAATAATTGGGTTACGGTTCATATTAGGGTTAGGGTTCATATTAGATTTAGCGTTAGGGTTAGGGTTCGTATTAGAGATATTAGGGTTATAGTTAGGGTTAGGGTAGCAATAGAGTTAGTGTTATTGTTCGTATTAGGGTTAGGTTTAGTATTTCTTGTTAGGGTTAGGGTTCGTGTTAGGGTTAGGGTTAGGTTACATAAACCCCAACCCTAACACAAACCCTAACCCTAATACCACTACCCTAATTCTAACCCTAGTACCCTATCCATAACCTTAATACCCTAACACTAACCTAACCTAACACTAACCCTAACACCCTAACCCTAACCAAAATACTATAATCCTAACCCTAACCCTAAACTAACTCAAAACATAGAAACATAGTAACATAGTATCTGAGGTTGAAAAAAGACAATTGTCCATCGAGTTCAACCTATTTGTGGTCTCCTATGCATGATGATTTGACTAAAATTTCTGACTGATGCTGCTGTCAGCCGTTGCATTTTATACCAATTTATAGTAACTATAATGCATGACTATGCACCATAGCCCTGGATATCCTTATCCATTAGGAATTTATCTAACCCATTCTTAAAGGTGTTGACAGATTCCGCCATTACAACTCCCTCGGGCAGGGAATTCCAAACACGTATTGTCCTTACCGTGAAAAAGCCTTTACGACGTATTGTGCGGAATCTCCTCTCCTCTAACCTGAGTGAGTGTCCACGATTCCTCTGTGTTGATCTAACCAAAAACAGGTCCCGCGCAGGCTCTGTGTATTGTCCACTTATATGTTTGTAGATGTTGATCATATGCCCTCTTAGTCTCCGCTTTTCCAATGTAAACATGCCTAGTCTTTCAAGCCTTTCCTTGTATTCCATCGTCTCCATGCCCTTAATTAGTTTGGTCGCCCTCCTTTGTACCTTTTCTAGCTCCAGGATATCCTTTTTGTAGTACGGTGCCCAGAATTGTACACAGTATTCAAGGTGTGGCCTCACTAGTGATTTATATAACGGGAGTATAATACTCTCGTCCCTAGCATCAATACCCCGTTTTATGCATACTAATATCTTATTAGCCTTCTTTGCTGCAGTCCTACTTTGGGTACAACTGCTTAGCTTGCTATCTATGAGGACACCTAAGTCCTTTTCCAATACAGAATCCCCTAATTTTACCCCATTTAGTAGGTAGGTGTAATTTTTGTTCTTGTTACCACAGTGCATTACCTTACACTTGTCTGTGTTGAAGCGCATTCTCCATTTGGCTGCCCATGCTTCTAATTTAACTAAGTCGTTCTGAAGAGACTTGGCATCCTCCTCTGTATTTATAGCCTTACACAATTTGGTATCATCTGCAAAAATTGACACCATGCTCTCTAGACCTTCTGTTAGGTTGCTAATGAAAATATTGAACAATAGCGGTCCTAATACTGAGCCTTGCGGCACACCACTTAGCACTTCAGTCCAAGTTGAAAAAGATCCATTAACCACAACGCGCTGCTCCCTATTATCTAACCAGTTTTTGACCCAAGTGCATATTGTGCTTCCTAGCCCTGATTCTTGTAGCTTGTAGATAAGTCTCATGTGTGGTACAGTATCGAACGCTTTGGCAAAGTCTAAAAAGATTACATCCACGTCTTTACCCTGATCTAGGTTTGCGCTTACTGTTTCATAAAAGCCAAGTAAGTTGGTTTGACAGGATCTGTCCTTCATAAACCCATGTTGATTCCTTTTAATGACCTTATTGACTTCAAGGAACTTCTGAATACTATCTCTTAGAATACCTTCAATACTTTCCCCACTATAGATGTAAGACTAACTGGTCTATAATTACCTGGTTCAGCTTTACTTCCCTTTTTGAATATAGGCACTACTTCCGCTATACGCCAGTCTTTGGGAACCATACCTGATATAACTGAATCCTTAAAGATCAAAGATAGCGGTTTTGCCAGTTCAGAGTGAAGCTCCCTTAGAACCCTTTGGTGAATACCATCGGGTCCTGGTGATTTATTAATCTTTAAATGTTTTAATCGGTCACAGACTACTTCCTCGCTTAAATAAGTACCTATCAGTGGGATATTCCCATTATTGAGATTGTGTGTCAGTCCCTGAATTGGGTCCTCTCTAGTGAATACTGTTGAAAAAAACTCATTTAGTGTGTCCGCTATGTCATTATCATTATTGCTTAAGACTCCCAACTTGTCTTTTAAAGGGCCTATACTCTCCTTCTTTAATCTCTTGCTATTAATGTATTTAAATAATTTTTGGGGATTCGCTTTGCTTTCCTTTGCTACTAGTTTTTCAGTTTCTACTTTAGCCGCTCTTATTTCCTTTTTGCAAATTTTGTTACATTCCTTATAGTGCTGAAATGACTCTGCTCCCCGTCAGATTTGTATTTTTTAAATGCTCGCCTTTTCTTGCCCATAAGTTCCTTAATCTTTTTGTTAAGCCACATCGGTTTATGATTTTTCTTCCTTTTTTTTGCTGCTCATAGGAATAAATTTGAGTGTATTTTTAGCTAGCAGGAATTTTAGTACCTCCCATTTCTCCGTAGTATTTTTTCCTAAAAACAAACCTTCCCATTCAATATCCCTGAAAAATACCCTCATCTTTTCAAAATTTGCTTTGCTAAAGTTTAGAGTCCTAGTTGAGCCAGTATAGGGCTGTTTATGGAAATTGATATTGAATGTGACCATATTGTGGTCGCTGTTTCCTATGGGTTCCCCTACTATAATACCTGATACCAAATCCCCATTGTTTGTTAATACCAGGTCTAAGATTGCATTGTACCTAGTTGGTTCCTCAATTAGTTGGACTAAGTAGTTATCATTAAGTGTGTTTAAAAACATATTGCCCCTAGCAGTATCACATGAATCGTTTTTCCAGTTTATCTCTGGATAGTTAAAATCTCCCATCACTACTATGTCTCCTACTCCTGCTGCTCTTTCAATTTGCTTTAGTAACAATTCCTCATCAGATGCGTTGATTCCAAGCAGCCTATAGCATACACCCAATACTAACTTTTTTATTCCTTTTTCCCCGCATGCAATTTCTACCCATAATGTCTCGACAGTGTCTACAGTCCCCTCCTGAATATCTTCCCAACCCTAACACAAACCCTTACCCTAATACGGACCCTAACCCTAATACGAACCCTAACTCTAACACTACTTTAACACTAACCCTAACCCTAATACGAACCCTAACCCTAATACGAACTTTAATCCTGACCCTAACCCTAAACCTGACCCAACCCTAACCCTAATACGAACCCTATCCCTAACCCTTACCCTAATATGAACCCTAATACGAACCCTAACCCTAATACCAAAATACCCTAACCCTAACCCTAACTAACCCTAACCCTAATACGAATCCTAACCCTAATATGAACCCTTACTCTAATATGAACTCTAACCCTAACTAACCCTTACCCTAATACCCTAACCCTATCCCTAATACTCTAACCCTAATACCCTAACCTAACCCTAACCCTAATACCCAAACCCTAACCCTAACCGAACCCTAACCCTAACACTAACCCTAATACCATTACCCTAATTCTAACCCTATAACCCTAACCCTAATACCCTTACCCTAACCTAACCCTAACCCTAATACGAACCCTAACCCTAACAAGAAACCCTATCCCTAATACGAATCCTAACTCTAACGCTACCCTAACCCTACCTATAACCCTAATATCTATAAAACTAATTCTAACCCTAACGCTAACCCTAATACGAACCCTAACCCTAATATGAACCCTAATCCTAATACAAACCCTGACCCAAACCCTAACCCTGACCCAATGCTAACCCTAATATGAACACTAACCCTAACACCCTAATACCCTAAACCTAACCGTAACCCTAACTAACCCTTTGCCTAATCCTAATAACCCTAAAACCCTAACCCTAATTCAAACCCTAACACTTATACAAACCCTAACCCTAAACCTAACCCTAATACAAACACTAACCTAACCCTAACCATAACTCTTACGCTGCACTAACCCTAATTATAACCCTAATACCTCAAATACGAACCCTAAAAGAAACCCTAACGTGAACCCTAACCCTAACACTACCCCAACCCTATCCCTAATACGAACCCTAACCCTAATACTCTAACCCTAACCCTAAGTAACCCTAACCCTAATACGAACCCTTACCCTATCGCTTTCCCTAATACGAACCCTAGCCCTAACCCTAATACGAACCCTAACCCTAATATGAACCCTAATAAAAATCCTAACCCTAATACCCTAATACCCTAACCCTAACTAACCCTAACCCTAAACCTAATGCTACCCTAACCCTAACCCTAATACGAATCCTAACCTTAATACGAACCCTAACTCTAATATGAACTCTAACCCTAACTGACCCTAACTCTAATACCCTAACCCTATCCCTAATACTCTAACCCTAATACCCTAACCTAACCCTAACCCTAATACCCAAACCCTAACCGAACCCTAACCGAACCCTAACCCTAACACTAACCCTAATACCATTACCCTAATTCTAACCCTATAACCCTAACCCTAATACCCAAACCCTAACCTAACCCTAACCCTAATACGAACCCTAACCCTATAAAGAAACCCTATCCCTAATACGAATCCTAGCTCTAACGCTACCCTAACTCTACCTATAACCCTAATATCTATAAAACTAATTCTAACCCTAACGCTAACCCTAATACGAACCCTAACCCTAATATGAACCCTAATCCTAATACAAACCCTGACCCAAACCCTAACCCTGACCCAATGCTAACCCTAATATGAACACTAACCCTAACACCCTAATACCCTAAACCTAACCCTAACCCTAACTAACCCTATGCCTAATCCTAATAACCCTAACCCTAAAACCCTAACCCTAATTTAAACCCTAACACTTATACAAACCCTAACCCTAATACGAACCCTAACCCTAATACGAACACTAATACGAACCCTAATACCCTAACCCTAATACCATAACCCTAACAAACCCTAACCCTAATACCATAACCCTAATTCTAACCCTAATACCCTAACCCTAATACCCTAACCTTAACCTAACCCTAATACCCTAACCCTAACCTAACCCTAACCCTAACCTAACCTAACCCTAACCCTAACACCCTAACCCTAACCAAAATACTATAATCCTAACCCTAACCCTAAACTAACTCAAAACCTAACCCTAACACAAACCCTAACCCTAATACGAACCCTAACCCTAATACGAACCCTAACCATAACACCCTAATACCCTAAACCTAACCCTAACCCTAACTAACCCTATGCCTAATCCTTATAACCCTAACCCTAATACCCTAACCCTAATACGAACCCTAACACTTATACAAACCCTAACGCTAACCCTAATACAAACCCTAACCCTAATACGAACCCTAATACCTTAACCCTAATTCCCTAACCCTAACAATCCCTAACCCTATTACCATAACCCTAATTCTAACCCTAATACCCTAACCCTAATACCCTAACCTAAACCTAATACGAACCCTAACCCTATCGCTTTCCCTAATACGAACCTTAGCCCTATCCCTAATACGAACCCTAACCCTAATATGAACCCTAATAAAAACCCTAACCCTACCCCTAATATCCTAATAATTGGGTTACGGTTCATATTAGGGTTAGGGTTCATATTAGATTTAGCGTTAGGGTTAGGGTTCGTATTAGAGATATTAGGGTTATAGTTAGGGTTAGGGTAGCAATAGAGTTAGTGTTATTGTTCGTATTAGGGTTAGGTTTAGTATTTCTTGTTAGGGTTAGGGTTCGTGTTAGGGTTAGGGTTAGGTTACATAAACCCCAACCCTAACACAAACCCTAACCCTAATACCACTACCCTAATTCTAACCCTAGTACCCTATCCATAACCTTAATACCCTAACACTAACCTAACCTAACACTAACCCTAACACCCTAACCCTAACCAAAATACTATAATCCTAACCCTAACCCTAAACTAACTCAAAACATAGAAACATAGTAACATAGTATCTGAGGTTGAAAAAAGACAATTGTCCATCGAGTTCAACCTATTTGTGGTCTCCTATGCATGATGATTTGACTAAAATTTCTGACTGATGCTGCTGTCAGCCGTTGCATTTTATACCAATTTATAGTAACTATAATGCATGACTATGCACCATAGCCCTGGATATCCTTATCCATTAGGAATTTATCTAACCCATTCTTAAAGGTGTTGACAGATTCCGCCATTACAACTCCCTCGGGCAGGGAATTCCAAACACGTATTGTCCTTACCGTGAAAAAGCCTTTACGACGTATTGTGCGGAATCTCCTCTCCTCTAACCTGAGTGAGTGTCCACGATTCCTCTGTGTTGATCTAACCAAAAACAGGTCCCGCGCAGGCTCTGTGTATTGTCCACTTATATGTTTGTAGATGTTGATCATATGCCCTCTTAGTCTCCGCTTTTCCAATGTAAACATGCCTAGTCTTTCAAGCCTTTCCTTGTATTCCATCGTCTCCATGCCCTTAATTAGTTTGGTCGCCCTCCTTTGTACCTTTTCTAGCTCCAGGATATCCTTTTTGTAGTACGGTGCCCAGAATTGTACACAGTATTCAAGGTGTGGCCTCACTAGTGATTTATATAACGGGAGTATAATACTCTCGTCCCTAGCATCAATACCCCGTTTTATGCATACTAATATCTTATTAGCCTTCTTTGCTGCAGTCCTACTTTGGGTACAACTGCTTAGCTTGCTATCTATGAGGACACCTAAGTCCTTTTCCAATACAGAATCCCCTAATTTTACCCCATTTAGTAGGTAGGTGTAATTTTTGTTCTTGTTACCACAGTGCATTACCTTACACTTGTCTGTGTTGAAGCGCATTCTCCATTTGGCTGCCCATGCTTCTAATTTAACTAAGTCGTTCTGAAGAGACTTGGCATCCTCCTCTGTATTTATAGCCTTACACAATTTGGTATCATCTGCAAAAATTGACACCATGCTCTCTAGACCTTCTGTTAGGTTGCTAATGAAAATATTGAACAACAGCGGTCCTAATACTGAGCCTTGCGGCACACCACTTAGCACTTCAGTCCAAGTTGAAAAAGATCCATTAACCACAACGCGCTGCTCCCTATTATCTAACCAGTTTTTGACCCAAGTGCATATTGTGCTTCCTAGCCCTGATTCTTGTAGCTTGTAGATAAGTCTCATGTGTGGTACAGTATCGAACGCTTTGGCAAAGTCTAAAAAGATTACATCCACGTCTTTACCCTGATCTAGGTTTGCGCTTACTGTTTCATAAAAGCCAAGTAAGTTGGTTTGACAGGATCTGTCCTTCATAAACCCATGTTGATTCCTTTTAATGACCTTATTGACTTCAAGGAACTTCTGAATACTATCTCTTAGAATACCTTCAATACTTTCCCCACTATAGATGTAAGACTAACTGGTCTATAATTACCTGGTTCAGCTTTACTTCCCTTTTTGAATATAGGCACTACTTCCGCTATACGCCAGTCTTTGGGAACCATACCTGATATAACTGAATCCTTAAAGATCAAAGATAGCGGTTTTGCCAGTTCAGAGTGAAGCTCCCTTAGAACCCTTTGGTGAATACCATCGGGTCCTGGTGATTTATTAATCTTTAAATGTTTTAATCGGTCACAGACTACTTCCTCGCTTAAATAAGTACCTATCAGTGGGATATTCTCATTATTGAGATTGTGTGTCAGTCCCTGAATTGGGTCCTCTCTAGTGAATACTGTTGAAAAAAACTCATTTAGTGTGTCCGCTATGTCATTATCATTATTGCTTAAGACTCCCAACTTGTCTTTTAAAGGGCCTATACTCTCCTTCTTTAATCTCTTGCTATTAATGTATTTAAAGAATTTTTTGGGATTCGCTTTGCTTTCCTTTGCTACTAGTTTTTCAGTTTCTACTTTAGCCGCTCTTATTTCCTTTTTGCAAATTTTGTTACATTCCTTATAGTGCTGAAATGACTCTGCTCCCCGTCAGATTTGTATTTTTTAAATGCTCGCCTTTTCTTGCCCATAAGTTCCTTAATCTTTTTGTTAAGCCACATCGGTTTATGATTTTTCTTCCTTTTTTTTGCTGCTCATAGGAATAAATTTGAGTGTATTTTTAGCTAGCAGGAATTTTAGTACCTCCCATTTCTCCGTAGTATTTTTTCCTAAAAACAAACCTTCCCATTCAATATCCCTGAAAAATACCCTCATCTTTTCAAAATTTGCTTTGCTAAAGTTTAGAGTCCTAGTTGAGCCAGTATAGGGCTGTTTATGGAAATTGATATTGAATGTGACCATATTGTGGTCGCTGTTTCCTATGGGTTCCCCTACTATAATACCTGATACCAAATCCCCATTGTTTGTTAATACCAGGTCTAAGATTGCATTGTACCTAGTTGGTTCCTCAATTAGTTGGACTAAGTAGTTATCATTAAGTGTGTTTAAAAACATATTGCCCCTAGCAGTATCACATGAATCGTTTTTCCAGTTTATCTCTGGATAGTTAAAATCTCCCATCACTACTATGTCTCCTACTCCTGCTGCTCTTTCAATTTGCTTTAGTAACAATTCCTCATCAGATGCGTTGATACCAAGCAGCCTATAGCATACACCCAATACTAACTTTTTTATTCCTTTTTCCCCGCATGCAATTTCTACCCATAATGTCTCGACAGTGTCTACAGTCCCCTCCTGAATATCTTCCCAACCCTAACACAAACCCTTACCCTAATACGGACCCTAACCCTAATACGAACCCTAACTCTAACACTACTTTAACACTAACCCTAACCCTAATACGAACCCTAACCCTAATACGAACTTTAATCCTGACCCTAACCCTAAACCTGACCCAACCCTAACCCTAATACGAACCCTATCCCTAACCCTTACCCTAATATGAACCCTAATACGAACCCTAACCCTAATACCAAAATACCCTAACCCTAACCCTAACTAACCCTAACCCTAATACGATCACTAACCCTAACTAACCCTAACCTAACCCTAATTTTCTAACCCTAATACCCAAACCCTAACCCTAACCTAACCCTTACACTTACCTTTACCCTATTACCCAAACCCTAACCTAACCCTAACACTAACCATAACCCTAACCATAATACCCTAATCTTAAACCTATCCCTAAACACAATACGAACCCTAACCATAATCATAATACCCTAACCCAACCCTAACCCTAACCTAACCCTAATCCTAACCCTTACACAAACCCCAACCCTAACACAAACCCTAACCCTAATACCACTACCCTAATTCTAACCCTAGTACCCTAACCATAACCCTAATACCCTAAGCCTAACCCTAACCTAACCCTAACCCTAACCATAATACGAACCCTAACCCTAACAAGAAATACTAAACCCTAACGCTAAACCTAATATGAACCCTAACCCTAATATGAACCGTAAACCAAACCCTAACCCTAATACGAACCCTAAACCTAATACTAACCCTGACCCTGACCCTGACCCTAACCCTAACCCTGACCCAAAGCTAACCCTAACCCTAAATAACCCTACCCCTTATCCTAATAACACTAACCCTAACCCTAAAACACTAACCATAATCCTATTACGAACCCTAACACTAATACGAACCCTAACCCTAATACAAATCCTAACCCTAACCCTAATCTGAACCCTAACACAAACCCTAACCCTAACCCTAATACCGTAATACCCTAACCCTAACTCTAACTAACCCTAATACAATAACCCTAATTTCCTAATTCCCTAACCATAACCCTAAAACCCTAACCATAATCCTTATACCCTAACCCTAACACTAATACAAACCCTAACCATAATACCCTAACCAAATCCTAACCCTAACCCTAACACTAACCCTAACACGAACCCTAACCCAAAACCTAACCCTAATACGAACCCTAACCCTTACCTAACCCTACCTCTAATGCTACCTTAACCATAACTATAACCCTTATACCTCTAATACGGACCCTAACCCTAAAAAAAACCCTAAACCTAACGCTACCCTGACCCTATCCCTAATATGAACCCTAACCTCTAACCCTAACACACTAATACCCAAACCCTAACCCTATGTAACCCTAACCCTAATCCTAAAACGAACACTAACCTAACAAACCTTAACCCTAACCCTAATACCCTAACACTAATACCGTAATACCCTAAGCCTAACTCTAACTAACCCTAATACCATAACCCTAATTTCCTAATTCCCTAACCCTAACCCTAAAACCCTAACCCTAATCCTTATACCCTAACCCTAACACGAACCCTAACCCAAAACCTAACCCTAATACGAACCCTAACCCTAACCTAACCCTACCTCTAATGCTACCTTAACCATAACTATAACCCTAATACCTCTAATACGAACCCTAACCCTAAAAAAACACTAAACCCAACGCTACCCTAACCCTATCCCTAATATGAACCCTAACCTCTAACCCTAACACACTAATACCCAAACCCTAACCCTATGTAACCCTAACCCTAATCCTAATACGAACACTAACCCTAACTAACCTTAACCCTAACCCTAATACCCTAACACTAATACCCTATCCCTAATACCGTAACCCTAACCCTAAAACCCTAACCCTAATCCTTATACCCTAACCCTAATTCAAACCCTAACCATAATACCCTAACCAAATCCTAACCCTAACCCTGACACTAACCCTAACACGAACCCTAACTTAAAACCTAACCCTAATACGAACCCTAACCCTAACCTAACCCTACCTCTAATGCTACCTTAACCATAACTCTAACCCTTATACCTCTAATACGGACCCTAACCCTAAAAAAAACCCTAAACCTAACGCTACCCTAACCCTATCCCTAATATGAACCCTAACCTCTAACCCTAACACACTAATACCCAAACCCTAACCCTATGTAACCCTAACCCTAATCCTAATACGAACACTAACCCTAACAATGTACATATAGTTTGTGTAATCCCGCACCAGATTTTTATAATTTTCTATTGTATATAGTTTGATTGTATTGTGGTACCTTCTGCGTTGCTTGGAATATTTTGGGTTTTCTCGACCCTATATAACCCTATATGCAGGTGCCCTCCAAATGCTTTTGAGTCATGGACTCATATGAAACTAATAGAGAAAAAAGAAAAAAGAAGCATTTTCCTGGACGCACTCTACCACTAATTGTTTACTTAAAATGTCTATTCTTTATTAGATATGCATTAAAAAATTTTAGGAATTTGGTGAAATATTAAAATATAGTGTGAATAAGAAAAACAGTGTGATATTAAAAACTACTCATTTCCGAATGGTGATCCCTCAAAGTCTTAACTCAATAAAGGCTATATTGCATATGACATAATATCCGTGTCTTTTATTGGTGTTGTCCTATAAACTGCTTTTGTGAATACAGTAGGCTGCCTGTATTATTGCTTATCCCTTTGCAACAATTTAGTATGTTCTCATACAATGTAGCTACTGATTCCTGTTCTTATAAATTGTTGCTTTTAAGTGTGCTAGCTTTATTTCAAGGATATGTATCTTTTAGTCTTTCACATAAGGAAAATGCTGCCTTCACTAATTATCCTTGATAATCACATGCAAATATATTCTTATATAATGCAGCTGCCTAATAGCTTGATTCTATTTCGTGTTGTCCTGTTGTCTGTGATTAACACACTGTCCTTTATAGGTTATAAATAATCCATTAGCCTGTATCTAATAATCATCACATTTCCATCCTATCCCATCAAAGTGATTAAATATATTTGAACAGCCATGCACAATGCTATTATTGCATTATACTCTCACAGTATCAATATTTTCAGTTTGTCTATTGTATTGTATGATGGTACTAATTATTTCTTGGAAGAAATTGAATTTAATATACTGCGATCACAGCACTATGTAGCTTATAGGCTGTGATCGTAATTGACACGTGTGAGCACTGTATGCCGGCCGCCCGTCTCTATGCCGCTGGCCGCACTGAGCTCAGCGTGTGTGCGGGCTGAAGCCGGGACTCCCCGCTCTCTCTCTCCGTCTGACGGCTTCACTCACGAAGCCGCTGCCGGCAGCGGAGATCGTGAGAGGGAGCGATAGAGGTCTGTTCTCTATTGTTTTTCACTGATGGAGGACAACACAGTTATATTACATATCTAGACACATTATTATCTGAGGTTTGACTTTGAGTTTTTACACCACCCGGAAGCAGCCCACGGCCGTTCCACCTTAGGCTTCCTCGGGGCGCTAACCAGAGCCTGGATATCAGTCTCCTTATATCCCCCACCTATTGTTTTAATTGGATCTAAAAGCTGTCACTCATCCAGATCCTGCTACATACTGATAACATGAATTTTGACATTATTAAAATGGTGAGGCTACTAATTCTGTAGTGGTGATACATTCCATTAAATTGTATCATTATAACTGTGATCTATGAAATAAAATATATATGTCTGTGTTAATGAATTTTATTTTGATTTTATATACTCAGAATTACCACATTAATCCCAATAATAATTCCTACAGTGTATTTCTTCCTACACAGATTATCAATATTAGATTTTTCCACAGTAAATTTTTTGTTCTGACCTAAATTCCAGATAATTATGTCCTTTAATTTCAAGAATTCTCATATGTTTGGAATATCTTAATTTCAGTTTTACTCATCCAACCTCATTCTGCTTTTTTATATTGGTGCCTATTAATCTTTTAATATTATTTTTCTGCGTGCCCAATATTGACTTTCCATTATTATATTGAATAATCATTCCTAATACATTATTATACATCAAAAATTGTTCCTTTGATCTAAATATTGCATACTGGTGTCCTAATATTGGTCGCTGTCTTATATATGATCTCCTATTTTTCTTATATGTTGATGATTCCTTTTTATCATTACTATGTGAAAATAGTGCAAATCTTATTTAATTCCACTGTGCTCCTTTCTCTTTAGTGATTATTCCCTCCACTCAATCCATATGTGTATCTCCAAGTCTCTCTCGTTGGGGATAGTATAATTTTATCTAAATTATCGTGTGCGATAATTATAGTGTTCTCTCTCATTATTATGTTGTGATTCCTTTAATATAGTGAAGTGTTCTTCCTAAAAGGTATTTATTATCAATACCCTCCCTCCCCAAGTGATGTGCATAAATCCAAATTAACACTCTGTGTCACTACCATTCTGTGTTTTCAACCCATAATCCTAGGATATACATCTTTATTATCAATTATCCTTATTTTTGTGTATTATTCTTCACCATTATTATCTATATTTATTATCCATAATTACCACCTACATTTGAATAAGGTTGGTTAATAATTCTTCAATTATTTTGCACTCCATATTGAGTCATTCTACCTCACTCAATTGCAAGAACAAACTTCCAATCAATTAGAGACTCTTTGATAATTATCCTATTGTGTTGTTTCTTCCCATCTTTAGTCCATCTAATTCCTGGAATCATCAAAGCTGATTATCGGTCATTCCCATGTTCCTTATGTATGTATATATATCACCTTTATCAGTTCCATCACTTTATATCCTTTTGCTTCAGAAAATTTGTTAATATTAATATCGAAAATTACAAAAATTGCAAGGTTTAGGGAAAAGAGAGGACCACTGGGCTCATTGTGATTCTATATTTCTGAATTGTCTTATAGGAAAGAGGAATAATGATTATAATCATTCATCCCATGGGGATCCACGCTGTTCATAAGGAATATCCATTTTGTCTCCTTTTTTAGGAGTTCCTTCGTAGTGTCCCCACCTCTGATACCGAGATGTATCTGTTCTATACCGAAGGCTTTTAGTCCTCTTTCAATTCCTTGGTGAGCCTTCAAGAAGTGATTTGCCACACTGGTAATTTTCTTATGTCTCTGTAGGTCCATCGCAGCATTTCTGATGTTCCTAATGTGTTCCATGACACGTATCCTTAATTGTCTGCCAGTCATGCCCACATATCCCTTGCCACAGGGACACACTAAACAGTAAATCACTCCCACTGATTTGCAGTTGATGTATTGCCATATTTTTCTTTGTTTTCCATATCGATCTTGGAATTCATTAATTTGTTTAATATACCGACAGGTACTACATGTACCACAGGGGAAACATCCCATTAATGGTTTGTTCCTTTGGTTCTTTCCGTCTCGTAAAAAGTGACTGTGTACCAAGGTATCTTTCAGGTTGGGAGATTTCCTCCAACTTGTGTGCACTTTCTCTCCCAGCATTCCTTTTAAATCTTCATCCATAATCACCACGTGTTTTTGTAGAATGTCTTTTATCTCCTTATATTCATTACAAAAGGTTCCAATATATCTGACCTTTTGTAATTCTTCTCCTTGGGTTTCCCTTCGTTGTTTGGGATAAATGAGGGATTTTCTATCTTTATTGGCTGCTGTTTTATAGCTACTTTTAATGTTCTTATTACTGTATCCCCTCAATCGCAGCCTTTCTCTGAGTTCTTTTGCTCTCTTTTCAAAATTCTCATTATTCGAGCAATTTCGGTGTGTTCTCAGGAACTCTCCTTTGGTGACTCCTCTTATTGTTTCCGGGAGGTGTGAACTCTCACTGTGCAAGATGCTATTTGTAGCCGTGGTTTTTCTGTATAAATCAGTTGTTATCATGCCATCTGCTTCAATTGTAATGGTCAAGTCCAAAAAGGTTATTGATGTTTGATTAGTTTCTGATGTCAATTTCAAATTTAATTCATTCTGATTGAGGACATCTATGAATTCCATCAGAAGTTGTCTCTCTCCTTCCCATAATATCAAGATGTCGTCTATGTAACGGAACCACCCCATCACATGGCTGGTATAGACATCATTTTTGTCAGAGAAAACAAATTCTCGTTCCCACCACCCGAGGTACAGATTTGCTTACGTTGGCGCACATGTGCTTCCCATAGCTATACCTCGGGTCTGGAGATAGAATCTTTCATTAAAAACAAAATAGTTTTTCGTCAGAACAAATTCTAGAAGCTGTACTGTGAATTCATCAAATTTATTCATATTTCTCGTGTTGAGAAAATGTCTCACTGCTCCCAAACCCTTTTCGTGACTTATACTGGTGTACAATGACTCCACATCGCACGTACACAACCACATATCTGATGATACTGTGAGATTTTCCAGTTTGCCTAAGATATCCAAAGTGTCTCTTGTATAAGATGGCAACTCTGTGACAAACCTCCTCAATTGTTTATCCACAAATATACTCGCCTTCTCAGTCAGGCCACCTATGCCCGACACTATGGGCCTTCCAGGTGGTTTGTCAGGGTTTTTGTGTACCTTGGGTAACACATAGAAGGTCGGTATTTTGGGATTTTCAACCCATAGGAACTCCTTTTCCCTTTTTGTGATGGTTCCTTCATTGAAATTCCTTTCCACTAGATGTAAATACTTCTTCAAAAAGTTGGCAGTGGGATTAAAAATTAATCTTTGGTAGCAGGAGGTGTCATTTAATTGCCTCATGATCTCCTCAAGATAATGGTCTTTTTTCCAAATCACCACATTCCCTCCTTTGTCTGATGACTTGATTTCAACATCATCCCATTTTTCTATATCCTGGAGGGCTTTGATTTCCTTTTTAGTCATATTAGGATGTGTAATTTTCAATCCTTGACTAAACAGATTGTCCAGATCTTTCGATACCAAATCTACAAATACTTTTACTTGCGGACATATGTTGGCATTTGGAAAAAAGGTAGATTTCTTTTTCAGGCTCTTATCACGATAATTGTCACCAACACCAACAGTGGGTTCCTCATTTTCCTGCATCAGCTCCTCCAATATACCAATTGCTTCCTCTTCCAATTCCTCTAGATGGCTATCTGTTGTGAATTTTTCTCTATTTTTGTGAAACTTTTTCAATAAAATCTTCCTAGCAAAGAAGTTAAGATCTTTTTCAGCTGTGAATCTGTCCATATTTTTTACCGGAGAGAAGGATAATCCTTTTGATAATACATTCTGATGATGTTCATTTAAAATTCTATCACTAATATTGATGATTTTCATAGTATCCTCAGGGATTATCTCCTGAATGTGTGGTATTTCCTTCTTGGGTTTCCCCCCCCCCATCTCCTCTTTCTCTCTTTCTTTGATTTTTGGCTATGGCGTCCTCTTCTCGTTCTTTTCGGGGTCCTGTATCTGACACTCCACTTGGACCTGCCCCTAAAAAATGCTGCTGTCGTCTCTGGCTATTTGCTGCTGATTGATCTGACATTTCACTTTCTGATGTCTCAAATTCTGATGTCGAGTATCCTTTTTCTCTCGCTGTGTTTCTGTATATCTTTTTTATATGCCATCTGAAAATGGTACCCCGGAGGTAGTCGTTCTTGTCTCTTAGGAATTTTTGTTGTTTTTGTTCTATAATACTTTTCTCTACCACCTCCACCTCATGCTTGTATTTTAAATATGTTTTCTGAAACTGCTCCAAGCCTTCATATTGTTTCAATTTTTCCCCTATAGCTGTAATTTCTTCCGTTTATTGTTTAATTTTGCTATCATCATGCTTTATTAGTATCTTTATCAGATTCTCTGAGCATTCCAATAATACATTCTCCCATTCTTTCTTAAGTGTTTCCTCCAGATCAAAGGTAGGGAACACATTAGGTCTCAGACCCCTTGGAGTCAGTTTATTACTTTGGTAGCTGTCGAACATAGTTCTGTTCCAAAACACCTTTGTTTGTTTCATCAATACATTTTTTAACAGCAGCAAATCATTAGACCAGTGTGTTGCATTCTCACTAGGGAGATTACCAAAAGTGTTTTTTTTGGGAACTTTGCCATCTTTCTTGTCTGCTGTTTAGATCTTGGCACAAATTAAAAGAAGCCATCCTTCAACGGATTTGGCTCTGGTTAGAGTCAATATTCAAATTATCTTAAATCTAAATTGAAATGGAATCGTCCTTACTGTGCTCGGATTACGAGGAAATACTAGTATAGCACTAGTGAAATATGAATGTACATATAGTTTGTGTAATCCCGCACCAGTTTTTTTATAATTTTCTATTGTATATAGTTTGATTGTATTGTGGTACCTTCTGCGTTGCTTGGAATATTTTGGGTTTTCTCGACCCTATATAACCCTATATGCAGGTGCCCTCCAAATGCTTTTGAGTCATGGACTCATATGAAACTAATAGAGAAAAAAGAAAAAAGAAGCATTTTCCTGGACGCACTCTACCACTAATTGTTTACTTAAAATGTCTATTCTTTATTAGATATGCATTAAAAAAAAATTAGGAATTTGGTGAAATATTAAAATATAGTGTGAATAAGAAAAACAGTGTGATATTAAAAACTACTCGTTTCCGAATGGTGATCCCTGAAAGTCTTAACTCAATAAAGGCTATATTGCATATGACATAATATCCGTGTCTTTTATTGGTGTTGTCCTATAAACTGCTTTTGTGAATACAGTAGGCTGCCTGTATTATTGCTTATCCCTTTGCAACAATTTAGTATGTTCTCATACAATGTAGCTACTGATTCCTGTTCTTATAAATTGTTGCTTTTAAGTGTGCTAGCTTTATTTCAAGGATATGTCTCTTTTAGTCTTTCACATAAGGAAAATGCTGCCTTCACTAATTATCCTTGATAATCACATGCAAATATATTCTTATATAATGCAGCTGCTTAATAGCTTGATTCTATTTCGTGTTGTCCAGTTGTCTGTGATTAACACACTGTCCTTTATAGGTTATAAATAATCCATTAGCCTGTATCTAATAATCATCACATTTCCATCCTATCCCATCAAAGTGATTAAATATATTTGAACAGCCATGCACAATGCTATTATTGCATTATACTCTCACAGTATCAATATTTTCAGTTTGTCTATTGTATTGTATGATGGTACTAATTATTTCTTGGAAGAAATTGAATTTAATATACTGCGATCACAGCACTATGTAGCTTATAGGCTGTAATCGTAATTGACACGTGTGAGCACTGTATGCCGGCCGCCCGTCTCTATGCCGCTGCCCGCACTGAGCTCAGCGTGTGTGCGGGCTGAAGCCGGGACTCCCCGCTCTCTCTCTCCGTCTGACGGCTTCACTCACGAAGCCGCTGCCGGCAGCGGAGATCGTGAGAGGGAGCGATAGAGGTCTGTTCTCTATTGTTTTTCACTGATGGAGGACAACACAGTTATATTACATATCTAGACACATTATTATCTGAGGTTTGACTTTGAGTTTTTACACCACCCGGAAGCAGCCCACGGCCGTTCCACCTTAGGCTTCCTCAGGGCGCTAACCAGAGCCTGGATATCCGTCTCCTTATATCCCCCACCTATTGTTTTAATTGGATCTAAAAGCTGTCACTCATCCAGATCCTGCTACATACTGATAGCATGAATTTTGACATTATTAAAATGGTGAGGCTACTAATTCTGTAGTGGTGATACATTCCATTAAATTGTATCATTATAACTGTGATCTATGAAATAAAATATATATGTCTGTGTTAATGAATTTTATTTTGATTTTATATACTCAGAATTACCACATTAATCCCAATAATAATTCCTACAGTGTATTTCTTCCTACACAGATTATCAATATTAGATTTTTCCACAGTAAATTTTTTGTTCTGACCTAAATTCCAGATAATTATGTCCTTTAATTTCAAGAATTCTCATATGTTTGGAATATCTTAATTTCAGTTTTACTCATCCAACCTCATTCCGCTTTTTTATATTGGTGCCTATTAATCTTTTAATATTATTTTTCTGCGTGCCCAATATTGACTTTCCATTATTATATTGAATAATCATTCCTAATACATTATTATACATCAAAAATTGTTCCTTTGATCTAAATATTGCATACTGGTGTCCTAATATTGGTCGCTGTCTTATATATGATCTCCTATTTTTCTTATATGTTGATGATTCCTTTTTATCATTACTATGTGAAAATAGTGCAAATCTTATTTAATTCCACTGTGCTCCTTTCTCTTTAGTGATTATTCCCTCCACTCAATCCATATGTGTATCTCCAAGTCTCTCTCGTTGGGGATAGTATAATTTTATCTAAATTATCGTGTGCGATAATTATAGTGTTCTCTCTCATTATTATGTTGTGATTCCTTTAATATAGTGAAGTGTTCTTCCAAAAAGGTATTATTTATTATCATTACCCTCCCTCCCCAAGTGATGTGCATAAATCCAAATTAACACTCTGTGTCACTACCATTCTGTGTTTTCAACCCATAATCCTAGGATATACATCTTTATTATCAATTATCCTTATTTTTGTGTATTATTCTTCACCATTATTATCTATATTTATTATCCATAATTACCACCTACATTTGAATAAGGTTGGTTAATAATTCTTCAATTATTTTGCACTCCATATTGAGTCATTCTACCTCACTCAATTGCAAGAACAAACTTCCAATCAATTAGAGACTCTTTGATAATTATCCTATTGTGTTGTTTCTTCCCATCTTTAGTCCATCTAATTCCTGGAATCATCAAAGCTGATTATCGGTCATTCCCATGTTCCTTATGTATGTATATATATCACCTTTATCAGTTCCATCACTTTATATCCTTTTGCTTCAGAAAATTTGTTAATATTAATATCGAAAATTACAAAAATTGCAAGGTTTAGGGAAAAGAGAGGACCACTGGGCTCATTGTGATTCTATATTTCTGAATTGTCTTATAGGAAAGAGGAATAATGATTATAATCATTCATCCCATGGGGATCCACGCTGTTCATAAGGAATATCCATTTTGTCTCCTTTTTTAGGAGTTCCTTCGTAGTGTCCCCACCTCTGATACCGAGATGTATCTGTTCTATACCGAAGGCTTTTAGTCCTCTTTCAATTCCTTGGTGAGCCTTCAAGAAGTGATTTGCCACACTGGTAATTTTAATATGTCTCTGTAGGTCCATCGCAGCATTTCTGATGTTCCTAATGTGTTCCATGACACGTATCCTTAATTGTCTGCCAGTCATGCCCACATATCCCTTGCCACAGGGACACACTAAACAGTAAATCACTCCCACTGATTTGCAGTTGATGTATTGCCATATTTTTCTTTGTTTTCCATATCGATCTTGGAATTCATTAATTTGTTTAATATACCGACAGGTACTACATGTACCACAGGGGAAACATCCCATTAATGGTTTGTTCCTTTGGTTCTTTCCTTCTCGTAAAAAGTGACTGTGTACCAAGGTATCTTTCAGGTTGGGAGATTTCCTCCAACTTGTGTGCACTTTCTCTCCCAGCATTCCTTTTAAATCTTCATCCATAATCACCACGTGTTTTTGTAGAATGTCTTTTATCTCCTTATATTCATTACAAAAGGTTCCAATATATCTGACCTTTTGTAATTCTTCTCCTTGGGTTTCCCTTCGTTGTTTGGGATAAATGAGGGATTTTCTATCTTTATTGGCTGCTGTTTTATAGCTACTTTTAATGTTCTTATTACTGTATCCCCTCAATCGCAGCCTTTCTCTGAGTTCTTTTGCTCTCTTTTCAAAATTCTCATTATTCGAGCAATTTCGGCGTGTTCTCAGGAACTCTCCTTTGGGGACTCCTCTTATTGTTTCCGGGAGGTGTGAACTCTCACTGTGCAAGATGCTATTTGTAGCCGTGGTTTTTCTGTATAAATCAGTTGTTATCATGCCATCTGCTTCAATTGTAATGGTCAAGTCCAAAAAGGTTATTGATGTTTGATTAGTTTCTGATGTCAATTTCAAATTTAATTCATTCTGATTGAGGACATCTATGAATTCCATCAGAAGTTGTCTCTCTCCTTCCCATAATATCAAGATGTCGTCTATGTAACGGAACCACCCCATCACATGGCTGGTATAGACATCATTTTTGTCAGAGAAAACAAATTCTCGTTCCCACCACCCGAGGTACAGATTTGCTTACGTTGGCGCACATGTGCTTCCCATAGCTATACCTCGGGTCTGGAGATAGAATCTTTCATTAAAAACAAAATAGTTTTTCGTCAGAACAAATTCTAGAAGCTGTACTGTGAATTCATCAAATTTATTCATATTTCTCGTGTTGAGAAAATGTCTCACTGCTCCCAAACCCTTTTCGTGACTTATACTGGTGTACAATGACTCCACATCGCACGTACACAACCACATATCTGATGATACTGTGAGATTTTCCAGTTTGCCTAAGATATCCAAAGTGTCTCTTGTATAAGATGGCAACTCTGTGACAAACCTCCTCAATTGTTTATCCACAAATATACTCGCCTTCTCAGTCAGGCCACCTATGCCCGACACTATGGGCCTTCCAGGTGGTTTGTCAGGGTTTTTGTGTACCTTGGGTAACACATAGAAGGTCGGTATTTTGGGATTTTCAACCCATAGGAACTCCTTTTCCCTTTTTGTGATGGTTCCTTCATTGAAATTCCTTTCCACTAGATGTAAATACTTCTTCAAAAAGTTGGCAGTGGGATTAAAAAATAATCTTTGGTAGCAGGAGGTGTCATTTAATTGCCTCATGATCTCCTCAAGATAATGGTCTTTTTTCCAAATCACCACATTCCCTCCTTTGTCAGATGACTTGATTTCAACATCATCCCATTTTTCTATATCCTGGAGGGCTTTGATTTCCTTTTTAGTCATATTAGGATGTGTAATTTTCAATCCTTGACTAAACAGATTGTCCAGATCTTTCGATACCAAATCTACAAATACTTTTACTTGCGGACATATGTTGGCATTTGGAAAAAAGGTAGATTTCTTTTTCAGGCTCTTATCACGATAATTGTCACCAACACCAACAGTGGGTTCCTCATTTTCCTGCATCAGCTCCTCCAATATACCAATTGCTTCCTCTTCCAATTCCTCTAGATGGCTATCTGTTGTGAATTTTTCTCTATTTTTGTGAAACTTTTTCAATAAAATCTTCCTAGCAAAGAGGTTAAGATCTTTTTCAGCTGTGAATCTGTCCATATTTTTTACCGGAGAGAAGGATAATCCTTTTGATAATACATTCTGATGATGTTCATTTAAAATTCTATCACTAATATTGATGATTTTCATAGTATCCTCAGGGATTATCTCCTGAATGTGTGATATTTCCTTCTTGGGTTTCCCCCCCCCATCTCCTCTTTCTCTCTTTCTTTGATTTTTGGCTATGGCGTCCTCTTCTCGTTCTTTTCGGGGTCCTGTATCTGACACTCCACTTGGACCTGCCCCTAAAAAATGCTGCTATCGTCTCTGGCTATTTGCTGCTGATTGATCTGACATTTCACTTTCTGATGTCTCAAATTCTGATGTCGAGTATCCTTTTTCTCTCGCTGTGTTTCTGTATATCTTTTTTATATTCCATCTGAAAATGGTACCCCGGAGGTAGTCGTTCTTGTCTCTTAGGAATTTTTGTTGTTTTCGTTCTATAATACTTTTCTCTACCACCTCCACCTCATGCTTGTATTTTAAATATGTTTTCTGAAACTGCTCCAAGCCTTCATATTGTTTCAATTTTTCCCCTATAGCTGTAATTTCTTCCGTTTATTGTTTAATTTTGCTATCATCATGCTTTATTAGTATCTTTATCAGATTCTCTGAGCATTCCAATAATACATTCTCCCATTCTTTCTTAAGTGTTTCCTCCAGATCAAAGGTAGGGAACACATTAGGTCTCAGACCCCTTGGAGTCAGTTTATTACTTTGGTAGCTGTCGAACATAGTTCTGTTCCAAAACACCTTTGTTTGTTTCATCAATACATTTTTTAACAGCAGCAAATCATTAGACCAGTGTGTTGCATTCTCACTAGGGAGATTACCAAAAGTGGTTTTTTGGGAACTTTGCCATCTTTCTTGTCTGCTGTTTAGATCTTGGCACAAATTAAAAGAAGCCATCCTTCAACGGATTTGGCTCTGGTTAGAGTCAATATTTAAATTATCTTAAATCTAAATTGAAATGGAATCGTCCTTACTGTGCTCGGATTACGAGGAAATACTAGTATAGCACTAGTGAAATATGAATGTACATATAGTTTGTGTAATCCCGCATCAGTTTTTTATAATTTTCTATTGTATATAGTTTGATTGTATTGTGGTACCTTCTGCGTTGCTTGGAATATTTGGGGTTTTCTCGACCCTATATAACCCTATATGCAGGTGCCCTCCAAATGCTTTTGAGTCATGGACTCATATGAAACTAATAGAGAAAAAAGAAAAAAGAAGCATTTTCCTGGACGCACTCTACCACTAATTGTTTACTTAAAATGTCTATTCTTTATTAGATATGCATTAAACAAAAATTAGGAATTTGGTGAAATATTAAAATATAGTGTGAATAAGAAAAACAGTGTGATATTAAAAACTACTCGTTTCCGAATGGTGATCCCTGAAAGTCTTAACTCAATAAAGGCTATATTGCATATGACATAATATCCGTGTCTTTTATTGGTGTTGTCCTATAAACTGCTTTTGTGAATACAGTAGGCTGCCTGTATTATTGCTTATCCCTTTGCAACAATTTAGTATGTTCTCATACAATGTAGCTACAGATTCCTGTTCTTATAAATTGTTGCTTTTAAGTGTGCTAGCTTTATTTCAAGGATATGTCTCTTTTAGTCTTTCACATAAGGAAAATGCTGCCTTCACTAATTATCCTTGATAATCACATGCAAATATATTCTTATATAATGCAGCTGCTTAATAGCTTGATTCTATTTCGTGTTGTCCAGTTGTCTGTGATTAACACACTGTCCTTAATAGGTTATAAATAATCCATTAGCCTGTATCTAATAATCATCACATTTCCATCCTATCCCATCAAAGTGATTAAATATATTTGAACAGCCATGCACAATGCTATTATTGCATTATACTCTCACAGTATCAATATTTTCAGTTTGTCTATTGTATTGTATGATGGTACTAATTATTTCTTGGAAGAAATTGAATTTAATATACTGCGATCACAGCACTATGTAGCTTATAGGCTGTGATCGTAATTGACACGTGTGAGCACTGTATGCCGGCTGCCCGTCTCTATGCCGCTGGCCGCACTGAGCTCAGCGTGTGTGCGGGCTGACGCCGGGACTCCCCGCTCTCTCACTCCGTCTGACGGCTTCACTCACGAAGCCTCTGCCGGCAGCGGAGATCGTGAGAGGGAGCGATAGAGGTCTGTTCTCTATTGTTTTTCACTGATGGAGGACAACACAGTTATATTACATATCTAGACACATTATTATCTGAGGTTTGACTTTGAGTTTTTACACCACCCGGAAGCAGCCCACGGCCGTTCCACCTTAGGCTTCCTCAGGGCGCTAACCAGAGCCTGGATATCCGTCTCCTTATATCCCCCACCTATTGTTTTAATTGGATCTAAAAGCTGTCACTCATCCAGATCCTGCTACATACTGATAGCATGAATTTTGACATTATTAAAATGGTGAGGCTACTAATTCTGTAGTGGTGATACATTCCATTAAATTGTATCATTATAACTGTGATCTATGAAATAAAATATATATGTCTGTGTTAATGAATTTTATTTTGATTTTATATACTCAGAATTACCACATTAATCCCAATAATAATTCCTACAGTGTATTTCTTCCTACACAGATTATCAATATTAGATTTTTCCACAGTAAATTTTTTGTTCTGACCTAAATTCCAGATAATTATGTCCTTTAATTTCAAGAATTCTCATATGTTTGGAATATCTTAATTTCAGTTTTACTCATCCAACCTCATTCCGCTTTTTTATATTGGTGCCTATTAATCTTTTAATATTATTTTTCTGCGTGCCCAATATTGACTTTCCATTATTATATTGAATAATCATTCCTAATACATTATTATACATCAAAAATTGTTCCTTTGATCTAAATATTGCATACTGGTGTCCTAATATTGGTCGCTGTCTTATATATGATCTCCTATTTTTCTTATATGTTGATGATTCCTTTTTATCATTACTATGTGAAAATAGTGCAAATCTTATTTAATTCCACTGTGCTCCTTTCTCTTTAGTGATTGTTCCCTCCACTCAATCCATATGTGTATCTCCAAGTCTCTCTCGTTGGGGATAGTATAATTTTATCTAAAGTATTGTGTGCGATAATTATAGTGTTCTCTCTCATTATTATGTTGTGATTCCTTTAATATAGTGAAGTGTTCTTCCTAAAAGGTATTTATTATCATTACCCTCCCTCCCCAAGTGATGTGCATAAATCCAAATTAACACTCTGTGTCACTACCATTCTGTGTTTTCAACCCATAATCCTAGGATATACATCTTTATTATCAATTATCCTTATTTTTGTGTATTATTCTTCACCATTATTATCTATATTTATTATCCATAATTACCACCTATATTTGAATAAGGTTGGTTAATAATTCTTCAATTATTTTTCACACCTCCCGGAAACAATGAGAGGAGTCCCCAAAGGAGAGTTCCTGAGAACACGCCGAAATTGCTCGAATAATTAGAATTTTGAAAAGAGAGCAAAAGAACTCAGAGAAAGTCTGCGATTGAGGGGATACAGTAATAAGAACATTAAAAGTAGCTATAAAACAGCAGCCAATAAAGATAGAAAATCCCTTATTTATCCCAAACAACGAAGGGAAACCCAAGGAGAAGAATTACAAAAGGTCAGATATATTGGTACCTTTTGTAATGAATATAAGGAGATAAAAGACATTCTACAAAAACACTGGCACGTGGTGATTATGGATGAAGATTTAAAAGGAATGCTGGGAGAGAAAGTGCACACAAGTTGGAGGAAATCTCCCAACCTGAAAGATACCTTGGTACACAGTCACTTTTTACGAGAAGGAAAGAACCAAAGGAACAAACCATTAATGGGATGTTTCCCCTGTGGTACATGTAGTACCTGTCGGTATATTAAACAAATTAATGAATTCCAAGATCGATATGGAAAACAAAGAAAAATATGGCAATACATCAACTGCAAATCAGTGGGAGTGATTTACTGTTTAGTGTGTCCCTGTGGCAAGGGATATGTGGGCATGACTGGCAGACAATTAAGGATACGTGTCATAGAACACATTAGGAACATCAGAAATGCTGCGATGGACCTACAGAGACATAAGAAAATTACCAGTGTGGCAAATCACTTCTTGAAGGCTCACCAAGGAATTGAAAGAGGACTAAAAGCCTTCGGTATAGAACAGATACATCTCGGTATCAGAGGTGGGGACACTACGAAGGAACTCCTAAAAAAGGAGACAAAATGGATATTCCTTATGAACAGCGTGGATCCCCATGGGATGAATGATTATAATCATTATTCCTCTTTCCTATAAGACAATTCAGAAATATAGAATCACAATGAGCCCAGTGGTCCTCTCTTTTCCCTAAACCTTGCAATTTTTGTAATTTTCGATATTAATATTAACAAATTTTCTGAAGCAAAAGGATATAAAGTGATGGAACTGATAAAGGTGATATATATACATACATAAGGAACATGGGAATGACCGATAATCAGCTTTGATGATTCCAGGAATTAGATGGACTAAAGATGGGAAGAAACAACACAATAGGATAATTATCAAAGAGTCTCTAATTGATTGGAAGTTTGTTCTTGCAATTGAGTGAGGTAGAATGACTCAATATGGAGTGCAAAATAATTGAAGAATTATTAACCAACCTTATTCAAATGTAGGTGGTAATTATGGATAATAAATATAGATAATAATGGTGAAGAATAATACACAAAAATAAGGATAATTGATAATAAAGATGTATATCCTAGGATTATGGGTTGAAAACACAGAATGGTAGTGACACAGAGTGTTAATTTGGATTTATGCACATCACTTGGGGAGGGAGGGTATTGATAATAAATACCTTTTAGGAAGAACACTTCACTATATTAAAGGAATCACAACATAATAATGAGAGAGAACACTATAATTATCGCACACGATAATTTAGATAAAATTATACTATCCCCAACGAGAGAGACTTGGAGATACACATATGGATTGAGTGGAGGGAATAATCACTAAAGAGAAAGGAGCACAGTGGAATTAAATAAGATTTGCACTATTTTCACATAGTAATGATAAAAAGGAATCATCAACATATAAGAAAAATAGGAGATCATATATAAGACAGCGACCAATATTAGGACACCAGTATGCAATATTTAGATCAAAGGAACAATTTTTGATGTATAATAATGTATTAGGAATGATTATTCAATATAATAATGGAAAGTCAATATTGGGCACGCAGAAAAATAATATTAAAAGATTAATAGGCACCAATATAAAAAAGCAGAATGAGGTTGGATGAGTAAAACTGAAATTAAGATATTCCAAACATATGAGAATTCTTGAAATTAAAGGACATAATTATCTGGAATTTAGGTCAGAACAAAAAATTTACTGTGGAAAAATCTAATATTGATAATCTGTGTAGGAAGAAATACACTGTAGGAATTATTATTGGGATTAATGTGGTAATTCTGAGTATATAAAATCAAAATAAAATTCATTAACACAGACATATATATTTTATTTCATAGATCACAGTTATAATGATACAATTTAATGGAATGTATCACCACTACAGAATTAGTAGCCTCACCATTTTAATAATGTCAAAATTCATGTTATCAGTATGTAGCAGGATCTGGATGAGTGACAGCTTTTAGATCCAATTAAAACAATAGGTGGGGGATATAAGGAGACTGATATCCAGGCTCTGGTTAGCGCCCCGAGGAAGCCTAAGGTGGAACGGCCGTGGGCTGCTTCCGGGTGGTGTAAAAACTCAAAGTCAAACCTCAGATAATAATGTGTCTAGATATGTAATATAACTGTGTTGTCCTCCATCAGTGAAAAACAATAGAGAACAGACCTCTATCGCTCCCTCTCACGATCTCCGCTGCCGGCAGCGGCTTCGTGAGTGAAGCCGTCAGACGGAGAGAGAGAGCGGGGAGTCCCGGCTTCAGCCCGCACACACGCTGAGCTCAGTGCGGCCAGCGGCATAGAGACGGGCGGCCGGCATACAGTGCTCACACGTGTCAATTACGATCACAGCCTATAAGCTACATAGTGCTGTGATCGCAGTATATTAAATTCAATTTCTTCCAAGAAATAATTAGTACCATCATACAATACAATAGACAAACTGAAAATATTGATACTGTGAGAGTATAATGCAATAATAGCATTGTGCATGGCTGTTCAAATATATTTAATCACTTTGATGGGATAGGATGGAAATGTGATGATTATTAGATACAGGCTAATGGATTATTTATAACCTATAAAGGACAGTGTGTTAATCACAGACAACAGGACAACACGAAATAGAATCAAGCTATTAGGCAGCTGCATTATATAAGAATATATTTGCATGTGATTATCAAGGATAATTAGTGAAGGCAGCATTTTCCTTATGTGAAAGACTAAAAGATACATATCCTTGAAATAAAGCTAGCACACTTAAAAGCAACAATTTATAAGAACAGGAATCAGTAGCTACATTGTATGAGAACATACTAAATTGTTGCAAAGGGATAAGCAATAATACAGGCAGCCTACTGTATTCACAAAAGCAGTTTATAGGACAACACCAATAAAAGACACGGATATTATGTCATATGCAATATAGCCTTTATTGAGTTAAGACTTTGAGGGATCACCATTCGGAAATGAGTAGTTTTTAATATCACACTGTTTTTCTTATTCACACTATATTTTAATATTTCACCAAATTCCTAAATTTTTTTAATGCATATCTAATAAAGAATAGACATTTTAAGTAAACAATTAGTGGTAGAGTGCGTCCAGGAAAATGCTTCTTTTTTCTTTTTTCTCTATTAGTTTCATATGAGTCCATGACTCAAAAGCATTTGGAGGGCACCTGCATATAGGGTTATATAGGGTCGAGAAAACCCAAAATATTCCAAGCAACGCAGAAGGTACCACAATACAATCAAACTATATACAATAGAAAATTATAAAAATCTGGTGCGGGATTACACAAACTATATGTACATTGTTAGGGTTAGTGTTCGTATTAGGATTAGGGTTAGGGTTACATAGGGTTAGGGTTTGGGTATTAGTGTGTTAGGGTTAGAGGTTAGGGTTCATATTAGGGATAGGGTTAGGGTAGCGTTAGGTTTAGGGTTTTTTTTAGGGTTAGGGTCCGTATTAGAGGTATAAGGGTTAGAGTTATGGTTAAGGTAGCATTAGAGGTAGGGTTAGGTTAGGGTTAGGGTTCGTATTAGGGTTAGGTTTTAAGTTAGGGTTCGTGTTAGGGTTAGTGTCAGGGTTAGGGTTAGGATTTGGTTAGGGTATTATGGTTAGGGTTTGAATTAGGGTTAGGGTATAAGGATTAGGGTTAGGGTTTTAGGGTTAGGGTTACGGTATTAGGGATAGGGTATTAGTGTTAGGGTATTAGGGTTAGGGTTAAGGTTAGTTAGGGTTAGTGTTCGTATTAGGATTAGGGTTAGGGTTACATAGGGTTAGGGCTTGGGTATTAGTGTGTTAGGGTTAGAGGTTAGGGTTCATATTAGGGATAGGGTTAGGGTAGCGTTGGGTTTAGTGTTTTTTTAGGGTTAGGGTTCGTATTAGAGGTATTAGGGTTATAGTTATGGTTAAGGTAGCATTAGAGGTAGGGTTAGGTTAGGGTTAGGGTTCGTATTAGGGTTAGGTTTTGGGTTAGGGTTCGTGTTAGGGTTAGGGTATAAGGATTAGGGTTAGGGTTTTAGGGTTAGGGTTAGGGAATTAGGAAATTAGGGTTATGGTATTAGGGTTAGTTAGAGTTAGGCTTAGGGTATTACGGTATTAGTGTTAGGGTATTAGGGTTAGGGTTAAGGTTTGTTAGGTTAGTGTTCGTTTTAGGATTAGGGTTAGGGTTACATAGGGTTAGGGTTTGGGTATTAGTGTGTTAGGGTTAGAGGTTAGGGTTCATATTAGGGATAGGGTCAGGGTAGCGTTAGGTTTAGGGTTTTTTTTAGGGTTAGGGTCCGTATTAGAGGTATAAGGGTTATAGTTATGGTTAAGGTAGCATTAGAGGTAGGGTTAGGTAAGGGTTAGGGTTCGTATTAGGGTTAGGTTTTGGGTTAGGGTTCGTGTTAGGGTTAGTGTTAGGGTTAGGGTTAGGATTTGGTTAGGGTATTATGGTTAGGGTTTGTATTAGTGTTAGGGTTAGGGTATAAGGATTATGGTTAGGGTTTTAGGGTTATGGTTAGGGAATTAGGAAATTAGGGTTATTGTATTAGGGTTAGTTAGAGTTAGGGTTAGGGTATTACGGTATTAGGGTTAGGGTTAGGGTTTGTGTTAGGGTTCAGATTAGGGTTAGGGTTAGGATTTGTATTAGGGTTAGGGTTCGTATTAGTGTTAGGGTTCGTAATAGGATTATGGTTAGTGTTTTAGGGTTAGGGTTAGTGTTATTAGGATAAGGGGTAGGGTTATTTAGGGTTAGGGTTAGCTTTGGGTCAGGGTTAGGGTTAGGGTCAGGGTCAGGGTCAGGGTTAGTATTAGGTTTAGGGTTCGTATTAGGGTTAGGGTTTGGTTTACGGTTCATATTAGGGTTAGGGTTCATATTAGGATTAGCGTTAGGGTTTAGTATTTCTTGTTAGGGTTAGGGTTCGTATTATGGTTAGGGTTAGGGTTAGGTTAGGGTTAGGCTTAGGGTATTAGGGTTATGGTTAGGGTACTAGGGTTAGAATTAGGGTAGTGGTATTAGGGTTAGGGTTTGTGTTAGGGTTGGGGTTTGTGTAAGGGTTAGGATTAGGGTTAGGTTAGGGTTAGGGTTGGGTTAGGGTATTATGATTATGGTTAGGGTTCGTATTGTGTTTAGGGATAGGTTTAAGATTAGGGTATTATGGTTAGGGTTATGGTTAGTGTTAGGGTTAGGTTAGGGTTTGGGTAATAGGGTAAAGGTAAGTGTAAGGGTTAGGTTAGGGTTAGGGTTAGGGTATTAGGGTTAGAAAATTAGGGTTAGGTTAGGGTTAGTTAGGGTTAGTGATCGTATTAGGGTTAGGGTTAGTTAGGGTTAGGGTTAGGGTATTTTGGTATTAGGGTTAGGGTTCATATTAGGGTAAGGGTTAGGGATAGGGTTCGTATTAGGGTTAGGGTTGGGTCAGGTTTAGGGTTAGGGTCAGGATTAAAGTTCGTATTAGGGTTAGGGTTCGTATTAGGGTTAGGGTTAGTGTTAAAGTAGTGTTAGAGTTAGGGTTCGTATTAGGGTTAGGGTCCGTATTAGGGTAAGGGTTTGTGTTAGGGTTGGGAAGATATTCAGGAGGGGACTGTAGACACTGTCGAGACATTATGGGTAGAAATTGCATGCGGGGAAAAAGGAATAAAAAAGTTAGTATTGGGTGTATGCTATAGGCTGCTTGGTATCAACGCATCTGATGAGGAATTGTTACTAAAGCAAATTGAAAGAGCAGCAGGAGTAGGAGACATAGTAGTGATGGGAGATTTTAACTATCCAGAGATAAACTGGAAAAACGATTCATGTGATACTGCTAGGGGCAATATGTTTTTAAACACACTTAATGATAACTACTTAGTCCAACTAATTGAGGAACCAACTAGGTACAATGCAATCTTAGACCTGGTATTAACAAACAATGGGGATTTGGTATCAGGTATTATAGTAGGGGAACCCATAGGAAACAGCGACCACAATATGGTCACATTCAATATCAATTTCCATAAACAGCCCTATACTGGCTCAACTAGGACTCTAAACTTTAGCAAAGCAAATTTTGAAAAGATGAGGGTATTTTTCAGGGATATTGAATGGGAAGGTTTGTTTTTAGGAAAAAATACTACGGAGAAATGGGAGGTACTAAAATTCCTGCTAGCTAAAAATACACTCAAATTTATTCCTATGAGCAGCAAAAAAAAGGAAGAAAAATCATAAACCGATGTGGCTTAACAAAAAGATTAAGGAACTTATGGGCAAGAAAAGGCGAGCATTTAAAAAATACAAATCTGACGGGGAGCAGAGTCATTTCAGCACTATAAGGAATGTAACAAAATTTGCAAAAAGGAAATAAGAGCGGCTAAAGTAGAAACTGAAAATAATTGAAGAATTATTAACCAACCTTATTCAAATGTAGGTGGTAATTATGGATAATAAATATAGATAATAATGGTGAAGAATAATACACAAAAATAAGGATAATTGATAATAAAGATGTATATCCTAGGATTATGGGTTGAAAACACAGAATGGTAGTGACACAGAGTGTTAATTTGGATTTATGCACATCACTTGGGGAGGGAGGGTATTGATAATAAATACCTTTTAGGAAGAACACTTCACTATATTAAAGGAATCACAACATAATAATGAGAGAGAACACTATAATTATCGCACACGATAATTTAGATAAAATTATACTATCCCCAACGAGAGAGACTTGGAGATACACATATGGATTGAGTGGAGGGAATAATCACTAAAGAGAAAGGAGCACAGTGGAATTAAATAAGATTTGCACTATTTTCACATAGTAATGATAAAAAGGAATCATCAACATATAAGAAAAATAGGAGATCATATATAAGACAGCGACCAATATTAGGACACCAGTATGCAATATTTAGATCAAAGGAACAATTTTTGATGTATAATAATGTATTAGGAATGATTATTCAATATAATAATGGAAAGTCAATATTGGGCACGCAGAAAAATAATATTAAAAGATTAATAGGCACCAATATAAAAAAGCGGAATGAGGTTGGATGAGTAAAACTGAAATTAAGATATTCCAAACATATGAGAATTCTTGAAATTAAAGGACATAATTATCTGGAATTTAGGTCAGAACAAAAAATTTACTGTGGAAAAATCTAATATTGATAATCTGTGTAGGAAGAAATACACTGTAGGAATTATTATTGGGATTAATGTGGTAATTCTGAGTATATAAAATCAAAATAAAATTCATTAACACAGACATATATATTTTATTTCATAGATCACAGTTATAATGATACAATTTAATGGAATGTATCACCACTACAGAATTAGTAGCCTCACCATTTTAATAATGTCAAAATTCATGCTATCAGTATGTAGCAGGATCTGGATGAGTGACAGCTTTTAGATCCAATTAAAACAATAGGTGGGGGATATAAGGAGACGGATATCCAGGCTCTGGTTAGCGCCCTGAGGAAGCCTAAGGTGGAACGGCCGTGGGCTGCTTCCGGGTGGTGTAAAAACTCAAAGTCAAACCTCAGATAATAATGTGTCTAGATATGTAATATAACTGTGTTGTCCTCCATCAGTGAAAAACAATAGAGAACAGACCTCTATCGCTCCCTCTCACGATCTCCGCTGCCGGCAGAGGCTTCGTGAGTGAAGCCGTCAGACGGAGTGAGAGAGCGGGGAGTCCCGGCGTCAGCCCGCACACACGCTGAGCTCAGTGCGGCCAGCGGCATAGAGACGGGCAGCCGGCATACAGTGCTCACACGTGTCAATTACGATCACAGCCTATAAGCTACATAGTGCTGTGATCGCAGTATATTAAATTCAATTTCTTCCAAGAAATAATTAGTACCATCATACAATACAATAGACAAACTGAAAATATTGATACTGTGAGAGTATAATGCAATAATAGCATTGTGCATGGCTGTTCAAATATATTTAATCACTTTGATGGGATAGGATGGAAATGTGATGATTATTAGATACAGGCTAATGGATTATTTATAACCTATTAAGGACAGTGTGTTAATCACAGACAACTGGACAACACGAAATAGAATCAAGCTATTAAGCAGCTGCATTATATAAGAATATATTTGCATGTGATTATCAAGGATAATTAGTGAAGGCAGCATTTTCCTTATGTGAAAGACTAAAAGAGACATATCCTTGAAATAAAGCTAGCACACTTAAAAGCAACAATTTATAAGAACAGGAATCTGTAGCTACATTGTATGAGAACATACTAAATTGTTGCAAAGGGATAAGCAATAATACAGGCAGCCTACTGTATTCACAAAAGCAGTTTATAGGACAACACCAATAAAAGACACGGATATTATGTCATATGCAATATAGCCTTTATTGAGTTAAGACTTTCAGGGATCACCATTCGGAAACGAGTAGTTTTTAATATCACACTGTTTTTCTTATTCACACTATATTTTAATATTTCACCAAATTCCTAATTTTTGTTTAATGCATATCTAATAAAGAATAGACATTTTAAGTAAACAATTAGTGGTAGAGTGCGTCCAGGAAAATGCTTCTTTTTTCTTTTTTCTCTATTACTAACACTAACAAACCTTAACCCTAACCCTAATACCCTAACACAAATACTGTAATACCCTAAGCCTAACTCTAACTAACCCTAATACCATAACCCTAATTTCCTAATTCCCTAACCCTAACCCTAAAACCCTAACCCTTATACCCTAACCCTAACACGAACCCTAACCCAAAACCTAACCCTAATACGAACCCTAACCCTAACCTGACCCTACCTCTAATGCTACCTTAACCATAACTATAACCCTAATACCTCTAATACGAACCCTAACTCTAAAAAAACACTAAACCCAACGATACCCTAACCCTATCCCTAATATGAACCCTAACATCTAACCCTAACACACTAATACCCAAACCCTAACCCTATGTAACCCTAACCCTAACCCTAACCCTAATCCTAATTCTAACACTTACCCTAACACCCTAACCCTAACTCTAACATGAACCCTAACCCTAATACCATAAATTCTAATTCTAACCCTAATACCCTAACCCTAACCCTAAAACGCTAACCCTAACCTTAATACGAACCCTAACCCTAACTAACCATAACCCTCATATCCTTACCCTAACGCTAACCCTATTACCCTAACCCTAATACACTAACCCTAACCTAACTCTAAACCTAACCCTAATATGAACCCTACCCCTAAAACGAACCCTAACCCTAATTCTAATACGGACCCTAATACGAACCCTAACCCTAATATGTACCCTAACCCTAACTAACCCTAATACCCTGACCCTAACCCTAACCTAACCCTAACACTAACCCTAACCCTAAACCTAATACCCCCTAATCCTAACCCTAACCCTAACCTTAATACCATAACCCTAACCCTAACCAAACCATAACTGTAACCCTAATCCTACCCCTAACCCTAACCTAACCCTAACACTAACCCTAACCCTAACCCTAACCCTAACCCTAATACCCCCTAATCCTAACCCTAACCCTAATATGAACCCTAACCATAACCTAACCCTAACCCTTACCTTAATACCATAACCCTAACCCTAATCTATCCCTAACTCTAACACAAACCCTAACTCTAACACTAACCCTAACATGAACCCTACCCCTAACACTACTCTAACCCTTATACAAACCCTAACCGTAACCCTAATCCTAACCCTAACCTATCCCTAACCCTTACACAAACCCTAACACTAACACGAATCCTAACCCTAACACGAACCCTAAACCTAATACCATAAATTCTAACCCTAATACCCTAACCCTAACCATAAAACGCTAACCCTAACCTTAATATGAACCCTAACCCTAACTAACCCTAACCCTAATATCCTAACCCTAACGATAACCTTATTACCCTAACCCTAATACACTAACCCTAACCTAACTCTAACCCTAACCCTAATATGAACCCTACCCCTAACACGAACCCTAACCCTAACACGAACCCTAACCCTAATATGAACCCTATCGCTAACTAACCCTAATACCCTGACCCTAACCCTAACCTAAACCTAACACTAGCCCTAACCCTAATACCCCCTAATCCTAACCCAAACAATAACCCTAATACGAACCCTAACCTAACCCTAACCTTAATACCATATCCCTAACCAAACCCTAACTGAAACCCTAATCCTAACCCTAACCCTAACCTAACCCTAACACTAACCCTAATACCGTAATCCTAACACTAACCCTAATACTAACCCTAACCATAACCTAACCCTAACTGTAACCCTAATCCTAACCCTAACCCTACACCTAACCCTAATAGCCCCTAATCCTAACCCTAACCCTAATACGAACCCTAACCATAACCTAACCCTAACCATAACCTTAATACCATAACCCTAACCCTAATCTAACCCTAACTCTAACACAAACCCTAACTTTAACACTAACCCTAACATGAACCCTACCCCTAACACTACTCGAACCCTAATACAAACCCTAACCATAACCCTAATCCTAACCCTAACCTATCCCTAACCCTTACACAAACCCTAACACTAACACGAACCCTAACCCTAACACAAACCCTAAACCTAATACCATAAAATCTTATTCAAACCCTAATACCCTAACCCTAACACTAAAACGCTAACCCTAACCTTAATACGAACCCTAACCCTAACTAACCCTAACCCTAATATCCTAACCCTAACGATAACCCTATTACCCTAACCCTAATACACTAACCCTAACCTAACTCTAACCCTAACCCTAATATGAACCCTACCCCTAACACGAACCCTAACCCTAACACGAACCCTAACCCTAACACGAACCCTATCGCTAACTAACCCTAATACCCTGAACCTAACCCTAACCTAAACCTAACATTAACCCTAACCCTAATACCCCCTAATCCTAACCCTAACCTTAATACGAACCCTAACCTAACCCTAACCTTAATACCATAACCCTAACCAAACCCTAACTGAAACCCTAATCCTAACCCTAACCCTAACCTAACCCTAACCCTAATACCGTAATCCTAACCCTAACCCTAATACGATCCCTAAGCCTAACTCTAAAATGAACCCTAACCCTAATAGCATAATACCTTAACCCTAATACCCTTACCCTAATACCATAACATTAACCCTAAACTAACCCTAACCCTAATACCCAAACCCTAACCCTAACCCTAATACCCTAAACCTAACCCTAACCCTAACACGAACCCTAACCCTAATACCCTATACCTAATCCTAACCCTAACACAAACCCTAACCCTAATACGAACCTTAACCCTAAAACTATCCTAATTCTAACACTTACCCTAACACCCTAACCCTAACTCTAACACGAACCCTAACCCTAATACCATAAATTCTAATTCTAACCCTAATACCCTAACCCTAACCCTAAAACGCTAACCCTAACCTTAATATGAACCCTAACCCTAACTAACCATAACCCTCATATCCTAACCCTAACGCTAACCCTATTACCCTAACCCAAATACACTAACCCTAACCTAAATCTAAACCTAACCCTAATATGAAACCTACCCCTAAAATTAACCCTAACCCTAATTCTAATACGAACCCTAATACGAACCCTAACCCTAATATGTACCCTAACCCTAACTAACCCTAATACCCTGACCCTAACCCTAACCTAACCCTAACACTAACCCTAACCCTAAACCTAATACCCCCTAATCCTAACCCTAACCCTAACCCTAACCTTAATACCATAACCCTAACCCTAACCAAACCATAACTGTAACCCTAATCCTAACCCTAACCCTAACCTAACCCTAACACTAACCCTAACCCTAATATCCCCTAATCCTAACCCTAACCCTAATACGAACCCTAACCATATCCTAACCCTAACCCTAACCTTAATACCATAACCCTAACCCTAATCTAACCCTAACTCTAACACAAACCCTAACTCTAACACTAACCCTAACATGAACCCTACCCCTAACACTACTCAAACCCTAATACAAACCCTAACCGTAACCCTAATCCTAACCCTAACCTATCCCTAACCCTTACACAAACCCTAACACTAACACGAATCCTAACCCTAACCCTAACACGAACCCTAAACCTAATACCATAAATACTAATTCTAACCCTAATACCCTAACCCTAACACTAAAACGCTAACCCTAACCTTAATATGAACCCTAACCCTAACTAACCCTACCCCTAATATCCTAACCCTAACGATAACCCTATTACCCTAACCCTAATACACTAACCCTAACCTAACTCTAACCCTAATCTTAATATGAACCCTACCCCTAACACGAACCCTAACCCTAACACGATCCCTAACCCTAATATGAACCCTATCGCTAACTAACCCTAATACCCTGACCCTAACCCTAACCTAAACCTAACACTAACCCTAACCCTAATACCCCCTAATCCTAACCCTAACAATAACCCTAATACGAACTCTAACCCTAACCTAACCCTAACCTTAATACCATAAACCTAACCAAACCCTAACTGAAAACCTAATCCTAACCCTAACCTAACCCTAACACTAACCCTAACCCTAATACCGTAATCCTAACACTAACCCTAATACTAACCCTAAACATAACCTAACCCTAACCTTAAAACCATAACCCTAACCATAACCAAACCCTAACCGTAACCCTAATCCTAACCCTAACTTAACCCTAACTCTAACACAAACCCTAATTCTAACACTAACCCTAACACGAATCCTAACCCTAACACTACGCTAACCCTAACTCTAATCCTAATAACCCTAACCCTACCATTAAAACTTAAAACATTGACCCTAACCCTAATACGAACCCTAACCCTAATACGAACCCTAACAATAACCATAACAAAAACACGAACCCTAACCCTAAACCTAACCCTAATACAAACAGTAACCTAACCCTAACCATAACTCTTACGCTGCACTAACCCTAACTATAACCCTAATACCTCTAATACGTACCCTAAAAGAAACCCTAACGTGAACCCTAACCATAACACTACCCCAACCCTATCCCTAATACGAACCCTAACCCTAATACTCTAACCCTAACCCTAAGTAACCCTAACTCTAATACGAACCCTTACCCTATCGCTTTCCCTAATACGAACCCTAGCCCTAACCCTAATACGAATCCTAACCCTAATATGAATCCTAATAAAAACCCTAACCCTAATACCCTAATACCCTAATACCCTAACCCTAACTAACCCTAACCCTAACCCTAATGCTACCCTAACCCTAACCCTAATACGAATCCTAACCCTAATACGAACCCTAACTCTAATATGAACCCTAACCCTAACTAACCCTAACCCTAATACCCTAACCATAACCCTAATACTCTAACCCTAATACCCTAACCTAACCCTAACCCTAATACCCAAACCCTAACCCTAACCGAACCCTAACCCTAACACTAACCCTAATACCATTACCCTAATTCTGACCCTATAACCCTCACCCTAATACCCTAACCCTAACCTAACCCTAACCCTAATATGAACCCTAACCCTAACAAGAAACCCTATCCCTAATACGAATCCTAACCCTAACGCTAACCCTAATACGAACCCTAACCCTAAAATAAACCCTAATCCTAATACGAACCCTGACCCAAACCCTAACCCTGACCAATGCTAACCCTAATATGAACACTAACCCTAACACCCTAATACCCTAAACCTAACCCTAACCCTAACTAACCCTATGCCTAATCCTAATAACCCTAACCCTAAAACCCTAACCCTAATTCAAACCCTAACCCTAATACAAACACTAACCTAACCCTAACCATAACTCTTACGCTGCACTAACCCTAATTATAACCCTAATACCTCAAATATGAACCCTAAAAGAAACCCTAACGTGAACCCTAACCCTAACACTACCCCAACCCTATCTCTAATACGAACCCTAACCCTAATACTCTAACCCTAACCCTAAGTAACCCTAACCCTAATACGAACCCTTACCCTATCGCTTTCCCTAATACGAACCCTAGCCCTAACCCTAATACGAACCCTAACCCTAATATGAACCCTAATAAAAACCCTAACCCTAATACCCTAATACCCTAACCCTAACTAACCCTAACCCTAACCCTACTGCTACCCTAGCCCTAACCCTAATACGAATCCTACCCCTAATACGAACCCTAACTCTAATATGAACTCTAACCCTAACCTAACCCTAACCCCCAAACCCTAACCCTAACCGAACCCTAACCCTAACACTAACCCTAATACCATTACCCTAATTCTAACCCTATAACCCTAACCCTAATACCCTTACCCTAACCTAACCCTAACCCTAATACGTACCCTAACCCTAACAAGAAACGCTATCCCTAATACGAATCCTAACTCTAACGCTACCCTAACCCTACCTATAACCCTAATATCTATAAAACGAATTCTAACCCTAACGCTAACCCTAATACGAACCCTAACCCTAATATGAACCCTAATCCTAATACAAACCCTGACCCAAACCCTAACCCTGACCCAATGCTAACCCTAATATGAACACTAACCCTGACACCCTAATACCCTAAACCTATCCCTAACCCTAACTAACCCTTTGCCTAATCCTAATAACCCTAAAACCCTAACACTAATTCAAACCCTAACACTTATACAAACCCTAACCCTAAACCTAACCCTAATACAAACACTAACCTAACCCTAACCATAACTCTTACGCTGCACTAACCCTAATTATAACCCTAATACCTCAAATACGAACCCTAAAAGAAACCCTAACGTGAACCCTAACCCTAACATTACCCCAACCCTATCCCTAATACGAACCCTAACCCTAATACTCTAACACTAACCCTAAGTAACCCTAACCCTAATACGAACCCTTACCCTATCGCTTTCCCTAATACGAACCCTAGCCCTAACCCTAATACGAACCCTAACCCTAATATGAACCCTAATAAAAACCCTAACCCTAATACCCTAATACCCTAATACCCTAACCCTAACTAACCCTAACCCTAACCCTAACCCTAATGCTACCCTAACCCTAACCCTAATATGAATCCTAACCCTAATACGAACCCTAACTCTAATATGAACTCTAACCCTAAATAACCCTAACTCTAATACCCTAACCCTATCCCTAATACTCTAACCCTAATACCCTAACCTAACCCTAACCCTAATACCCAAACCCTAATCCTAACCGAACCCTAACCCTAACACTAACCCTAATACCATTACCCTAATTCTAACCCTATAACCCTCACCCTAATACCCAAACCCTAACCTAACCCTAACCCTAATACGAACCCTAACCCTAACAAGAAACCCTATCCCTAATACGAATCCTAACTCTAACGCTACCCTAACCCTACCTATAACCCTAATATCTATAAAACTAATCCTAACCCTAAGTAACCCTAACCCTAATACGAACCCTTACCCTATCACTTTCACTAATACGAACCCTAGCCCTAACCCTAAAACGAACCCTAACCCTAATATGAACCCTAATAAAAACCCTAACCCTAATACCCTAATACCCTAACCCTAACTAACCCTAACCCTAACCCTAATGCTACCCTAACCCTAACACTAATACGAATCCTAACCCTAATACGAACCCTAACTCTAATATGAACTCTAACCCTAACTAACCCTTACCCTAATACCCTAACCCTGTCCCTAATACTCTAACCCTAATACCCTAACCTAACCCTAACCCTAATACCCAAACCCTAACCCTAACCGAACCCTAACCCTAACACTAACCCTAATATCATTACCCTAATTCTAACCCTATAACCCTAACCCTAATACCCTTACCCTAACCTAACCCTAACCCTAATACGAACCCTAACAAGAAACCCTATCCCTAATACGAATCCTAACTCTAACGCTACCCTAACCCTACCTATAACCCTAATATCTATAAAACTAATTCTAACCCTAACGCTAACCCTAATACGAACCCTAACCCTAATATGAACCCTAATCCTAATACAAACCCTGACCCAAACCCTAACCCTGACCCAATGCTAACCCTAATATGAACACTAACCCTGACACCCTAATACCCTAAACCTAACCCTAACCCTAACTAACCCTTTGCCTAATCCCAATAACCCTAAAACCCTAACACTAATTCAAACCCTAACACTTATACAAACCCTAACCCTAAACCTAACCCTAATACAAACACTAACCTAACCCTAACCATAACTCTTACGCTGCACTAACCCTAATTATAACCCTAATACCTCAAATACGAACCCTAAAAGAAACCCTAACGTGAACCCTAACCCTAACATTACCCCAACCCTATCCCTAATACGAACCCTAACCCTAATACTCTAACACTAACCCTAAGTAACCCTAACCATAATACGAACCCTTACCCTATCGCTTTCCCTAATACGAACCCTAGCCCTAACCCTAATACGAACCCTAACCCTAATATGAACCCTAATAAAAACCCTAACCCTAATACCCTAATACCCTAATACCCTAACCCTAACTAACCCTAACCCTAACCCTAATGCTACCCTAACCCTAACCCTAATATGAGTCCTAACCCTAATACGAACCCTAACTCTAATATGAACTCTAACCCTAAATAACCCTAACTCTAATACCCTAACCCTATCCCTAATACTCTAACCCTAATACCCTAACCTAACCCTAACCCTAATACCCAAACCCTAATCCTAACCGAACCCTAACCCTAACACTAACCCTAATACCATTACCCTAATTCTAACCCTATAACCCTCACCCTAATACCCAAACCCTAACCTAACCCTAACCCTAATACGAACCCTAACCCTAACAAGAAACCCTATCCCTAATACGAATCCTAACTCTAACGCTACCCTAACCCTACCTATAACCCTAATATCTATAAAACTAATCCTAACCCTAAGTAACCCTAACCCTAATACGAACCCTTACCCTATCACTTTCACTAATACGAACCCTAGCCCTAACCCTAAAACGAACCCTAACCCTAATATGAACCCTAATAAAAACCCTAACCCTAATACCCTAATACCCTAACCCTAACTAACCCTAACCCTAACCCTAATGCTACCCTAACCCTAACACTAATACGAATCCTAACCCTAATACGAACCCTAACTCTAATATGAACTCTAACCCTAACTAACCCTTACCCTAATACCCTAACCCTGTCCCTAATACTCTAACCCTAATACCCTAACCTAACCCTAACCCTAATACCCAAACCCTAACCCTAACCGAACCCTAACCCTAACACTAACCCTAATATCATTACCCTAATTCTAACCCTATAACCCTAACCCTAATACCCTTACCCTAACCTAACCCTAACCCTAATACGAACCCTAACAAGAAACCCTATCCCTAATACGAATCCTAACTCTAACGCTACCCTAACCCTACCTATAACCCTAATATCTATAAAACTAATTCTAACCCTAACGCTAACCCTAATACGAACCCTAACCCTAATATGAACCCTAATCCTAATACAAACCCTGACCCAAACCCTAACCCTGACCCAATGCTAACCCTAATATGAACACTAACCCTAACACCCTAATACCCTAAACCTAACCCTAACCCTAACTAACCCTTTGCCTAATCCTAATAACCCTAAAACCCTAACCCTAATTCAAACCCTAACACTTATACAAACCCTAACCCTAAACCTAACCCTAATACAAACACTAACCTAACCCTAACCATAACTCTTACGCTGCACTAACCCTAATTATAACCCTAATACCTCAAATATGAACCCTAAAAGAAACCCTAACGTGAACCCTAACCCTAACACTACCCCAACCCTATCCCTAATACGAACCCTAACCCTAAGTAACCCTAACCCTAATACGAACCCTTACCCTATCGCTTTCCCTAATACGAACCCTAGCCCTAACCCTAAAACGAACCCTAACCCTAATATGAACCCTAATAAAAACCCTAACCCTAATACCCTAATACCCTAATACCCTAACCCTAACTAACCCTAACCCTAACCCTAATGCTACCCTAACCCTAACCCTAATACGAATCCTAACCCTAATACGAACCCTAACTCTAATATGAACTCTAACCCTAACTAACCCTTACCCTAATACCCTAACCCTGTCCCTAATACTCTAACCCTAATACCCTAACCTAACCCTAACCCTAATACATAAACCCTAACCCTAACCGAACCCTAACCCTAACACTAACCCTAATATCATTACCCTAATTCTAACCCTATAACCCTAACCCTATTACCCTTACCCTAACCTAACCCTAACCCTAATACGAACCCTAACCCTAACAAGAAACCCTATCCCTAATACGAATCCTAACTCTAACGCTACCCTAACCCTACCTATAACCCTAATATCTATAAAACTAATTCTAACCCTAACGCTAACCCTAATACGAACCCTAACCCTAATATGAACCCTAATCCTAATACAAACCCTGACCCAAACCCTAACCCTGACCCAATGCTAACCCTAATATGAACACTAACCCTAACACCCTAATACCCTAAACCTAACCCTAACCCTAACTAACCCTTTGCCTAATCCTAATAACCCTAAAACCCAAACCCTAATTCAAACCCTAACACTTATACAAACCCTAACCCTAAACCTAACCCTAATACAAACACTAACCTAACCCTAACCATAACTCTTACGCTGCACTAACCCTAATTATAACCCTAATACCTCAAATACGAACCCTAAAAGAAATCCTAACGTGAACCCTAACCCTAACACTACCCCAACCCTATCCCTAATACGAACCCTAACCCTAATACTCTAACCCTAACCCTAAGTAACCCTAACCCTAATACGAACCCTTACCCTATCGCTTTCCCTAATACGAACCCTAGCCCTAACCCTAATACGAACCCTAACCCTAATATGAACCCTAATAAAAACCCTAACCCTAACCCTAATACCCTAATACCCTAATACCCTAACCCTAACTAACCCTAACCCTAATGCTACCCTAACCATAACCCTAATACAAATCCTAACCCTAATACGAACCCTAACTCTAATATGAACTCTAACCCTAACTAACCCTAACTCTAATACCCTAACCCTATCCCTAATACTCTAACCCTAATACCCTAACCTAACCCTAACCCTAATACCCAAACCCTAACCCTAACCGAACCCTAACCCTAACACTAACCCTAATACCATTACCCTAATTCTAACCCTATAACCCTAACCCTAATACCCAAACCCTAACCTAACCCTAACCCTAATACGAACCCTAACCCTAACAAGAAACCCTATCCCTAATACGAATCCTAACTCTAACGCTACCCTAACTCTACCTATAACCCTAATATCTATAAAACTAATTCTAACCCTAACGCTAACCCTAATTCGAACCCTAACCCTGATATGAACCCTAATCCTAATACAAACCCTGACCCAAACCCTAACCCTGACCCAATGCTAACCCTAATATGAACACTAACCCTAACACCCTAATACCCTAAACCTAACCCTAACCCTAACTAACCCTATGCCTAATCCTAATAACCCTAACCCTAAAACCCTAACCCTAATTCAAACCCTAACACTTATACAAACCCTAACCCTAACCCTAATACGAACCCTAACCCTAATACGAACACTAATACGAACCCTAATACCCTAACCCTAATACCATAACCCTAACAAACCCTAACCCTAATACCATAACCCTAATTCTAACCCTAATACCCTAACCCTAATACCCTAACCCTAACCTTAACCTAACCCTAACCCTAATACCCTAACCCTAACCTAACCCTAACCCTAACCTAACTTAACCCTAACCCTAACACCCTAACCCTAACCAAAATACTATAATCCTAACCCTAACCCTAAACTAACTCAAAACCTAACTATAACACAAACCCTAACCCTAATACGATCCATAACCCTAATACGAACCCTAACCCTAACTCTAACACTACTTTAACACTAACCCTAACCCTTATACGAACCCTAACCCTAATACGAACCCTAACCATAACACCCTAATACCCTAAACCTAACCCTAACCCTAACTAACCCTATGCCTAATCCTTATAACCCTAACCCTAATACCCTAACCCTAATACGAACCCTAACACTTATACAAACCATAACGCTAACCCTAATACGAACCCTAACCCTAATACGAACCCTAATACCTTAACCCTAATTCCCTAACCCTAACAATCCCTAACCCTATTACCATAACCCTAATTCTAACCCTAATACCCTAACCCTAATACCCTAACCCTAACCTAAACCTAATACGAACCCTAACCCTATCGCTTTCCCTAATAAGAACCTTAGCCCTAACCCTAATACGAACCCTAACCCTAATATGAACCCTAATAAAAACCCTACCCTATCCCTAATATCCTAATAATTGGGTTACGGTTCATATTAGGGTTCATATTAGATTTAGCGTTAGGGTTAGGGTTCGTATTAGAGATATTAGGGTTATAGTTAGGGTTAGGGTAGCAATAGAGTTAGTGTTAGTGTTCGTATTAGGGTTAGGTTTAGTATTTCTTGTTAGGGTTAGGGTTCGTATTAGGGTTAGGGTTAGGTTACATAAACCCCAACCCTAACACAAACCCTAACCCTAATGCCACTACCCTAATTCTAACCCTAGTACCCTATCCATAACCTTAATACCCTAACACTAACCTAACCTAACACTAACCCTAACACCCTAACCCTAACCAAAATACTATAATCCTAACCCTAACCCTAAACTAACTCAAAACATAGAAACATAGTAACATAGTATCTGAGGTTGAAAAAAGACAATTGTCCATCGAGTTCAACCTATTTGTGGTCTCCTATGCATGATGATTTGACTAAAATTTCTGACTGATGCTGCTGTCAGCCGTTGCATTTTATCCCAATTTATAGTAACTATAATGCATGACTATGCACCATAGCCCTGGATATCCTTATCCATTAGGAATTTATCTAACCCATTCTTAAAGGTGTTGACAGATTCCGCCATTACAACTCCCTCGGGCAGGGAATTCCAAACACGTATTGTCCTTACCGTGAAAAAGTCTTTACGACGTATTGTGCGGAATCTCCTCTCCTCTAACCTGAGTGAGTGTCCACGAGTCCTCTGTGTTGATCTAACCAAAAACAGGTCCCGCGCAAGCTCTGTGTATTGTCCCCTTATATATTTGTAGATGTTGATCATATCCCCTCTTAGTCTCCGCTTTTCCAATGTAAACATGCCTAGTCTTTCAAGCCTTTCCTTGTATTCCAGCGTCTCCATGCCCTTAATTAGTTTGGTCGCCCTCCTTTGTACCTTTTCTAGCTCCAGGATATCCTTTTTGTAGTATGGTGCCCAGAATTGTACACAGTATTCAAGGTGTGGCCTCACTAGTGATTTATATAACGGGAGTATAATACTCTCGTCCCTAGCATCAATACCCCGTTTTATGCATACTAATATCTTATTAGCCTTCTTTGCTGCAGTCCTACTTTGGGTACAACTGCTTAGCTTGCTATCTATGAGGACACCTAAGTCCTTTTCCAATACAGAATCCCCTAATTTTACCCCATTTAGTAGGTAGGTGTAATTTTTGTTCTTGTTACCACAGTGCATTACCTTACACTTGTCTGTGTTGAAGCGCATTCTCCATTTGGCTGCCCATGCTTCTAATTTAACTAAGTCGTTCTGAAGAGACTCTGCATCCTCCTCTGTATTTATAGCCTTACACAATTTGGTATCATCTGCAAAAATTGACACCATGCTCTCTAGACCTTCTGTTAGGTTGTTAATGAAAATATTGAACAATAGCAGTCCTAATACTGAGCCTTGCGGCACACCACTTAGCACTTCAGTCCAAGTTGAAAAAGATCCATTAACCACAACGCGCTGCTCCCTATTATCTAACCAGTTTTTGACCCAAGTGCATATTGTGCTTCCTAGCCCTGATTCTTGTAGCTTGTAGATAAGTCTCATGTGTGGTACAGTATCGAACGCTTTGGCAAAGTCTAAAAAGATTACATCCACGTCTTTACCCTGATCTAGGTTTGCGCTTACTGTTTCATAAAAGCCAAGTAAGTTGGTTTGACAGGATCTGTCCTTCATAAACCCATGTTGATTCCTTTTAATGACCTTATTGACTTCAAGGAACTTCTGAATACTATCTCTTAGAATACCTTCAATACTTTCCCCACTATAGATGTAAGACTAACTGGTCTATAATTACCTGGTTCAGCTTTACTTCCCTTTTTGAATATAGGCACTACTTCCGCTATACGCCAGTCTTTGGGAACCATACCTGATATAACTGAATCCTTAAAGATCAAAGATAGCGGTTTTGCCAGTTCAGAGTGAAGCTCCCTTAGAACCCTTGGGTGAATACCATCGGGTCCTGGTGATTTATTAATCTTTAAATGTTTTAATCGGTCACAGACTACTTCCTCGCTTAAATAAGTACCTATCAGTGGGATATTCTCATAATTGAGATTGTGTGTCAGTCCCTGAATTGGGTCCTCTCTAGTGAATACTGTTGAAAAAAACTCATTTAGTGTGTCCGCTATGTCATTATCATTATTGCTTAAGACTCCCAACTTGTCTTTTAAAGGGCCTATACTCTCCTTCTTTAATCTCTTGCTATTAATGTATTTAAATAATTTTTTGGGATTCGCTTTGCTTTCCTTTGCTACTAGTTTTTCAGTTTCTACTTTAGCCGCTCGTATTTCCTTTTTGCAAATTTTGTTACATTCCTTATAGTGCTGAAATGACTCTTCTCCCTGTCAGATTTGTATTTTTTAAATGCTCGCCTTTTCTTGCCCATAAGTTCCTTAATCTTTTTGTTAAGCCACATCGGTTTATGATTTTTATTCCTTTTTTTTTTGCTGCTCATAGGAATAAATTTGAGTGTATTTTTAGCTAGCAGGAATTTTAGTACCTCCCATTTCTCCGTAGTATTTTTTCCTAAAAACAAACCTTCCCATTCAATATCCCTGAAAAATACCCTCATCTTTTCAAAATTTGCTTTGCTAAAGTTTTGAGTCCTAGTTGAGCCATTATAGGACTGTTTATGGAAATTGATATTGAATGTGACCATATTGTGGTCGCTGTTTCCTATGGGTTCCCCTACTATAATACCTGATACCAAATCCCCATTGTTTGTTAATACCAGGTCTAAGATTGCATTGTACCTAGTTGGTTCCTCAATTAGTTGGACTAAGTAGTTATCATTAAGTGTGTTTAAAAACATATTGCCCCTAGCAGTATCACATGAATTGTTTTTCCAGTTTATCTCTGGATAGTTAAAATCTCCCATCACTACTATGTCTCCTACTCCTGCTGCTCTTTCAATTTGCTTTAGTAACAATTCCTCATCAGATGCGTTGATACCAAGCGGCCTATAGCATACACCCAATACTAACTTTTTTATTCCTTTTTCCCCGCATGCAATTTCTACCCATAATGTCTCGACAGTGTCTACAGTCCCCTCCTGAATATCTTCCCAACCCTAACACAAACCCTTACCCTAATACGGACCCTAACCCTAATACGAACCCTAACTCTAACACTACTTTAACACTAACCCTAACCCTAATACGAACCCTAGCCCTAATACGAACTTTAATCCTGACCCTAACCCTAAACCTGACCCAACCCTAACCCTAATACGAACCCTATCCCTAACCCTTACCCTAATATGAACCCTAATATGAACCCTAACCCTAATACCAAAATACCCTAACCCTAACCCTTTCTAACCCTAACCCTAACCCTAAATCGATCACTAACCCTAACTAACCCTAACCTAACCCTAATACTCTAACCCTAATACCCTAACCCTAACCCTAACCTAACCCTTACACTTACCTTTACCCTATTACCCAAACCCTAACCCTAACCTAACCCTAACACTAACCCTAACACTAACCATAACACCCTAATCTTAAACCTAACCCTAAACACAATACGAACCCTAACCATAATCATAATACCCTAACCCAACCATAACCCTAACCTAACCCTAATCCTAACCCTTACACAAACCCCAACCCTAACACAACCCCTAACCCTAATACCACTACCCTAATTCTAACCCTAGTACCCTAACCATAACCCTAATACCCTAAGCCTAACCCTAACCTAACCCTAACCCTAACCATAATACGAACCCTAACCCTAACAAGAAATACTAAACCCTAACGCTAAACCTAATATGAACCCTAACCCTAATATGAACCGTAACCCAAACCCTAACCCTAATACGAACCCTAAACCTAATACTAACCCTGACCCTGACCCTGACCCGAACCCTAACCCTGACCCAAAGCTAACCCTAACCCTAAATAACGCAAACCCTTATCCTAATAACACTAACCCTAACCCTAAAACACTAACCATAATCCTATTACGAACCCTAACACTAATACGAACCCTAACCCTAATACAAATCCTAACCCTAACACTAATCTGAACCCTAACACAAACCCTAACCCTAATACCGTAATACCCTAACCCTAACTCTAACTAGCCCTAATACCATAACCCTAATTTCCTAATTCCCTAACCATAACCCTAAAACCCTAACCCTAATCCTTATACCCTAACCCTAACCCTAATACAAACCCTAACCATAATACCCTAACCAAATCCTAACCCTAACCCTAACACTAACCCTAACACGAACCCTAACCCAAAACCTAACCCTAATACGAACCCTAACCTAACCGTACCTCTAATGCTACCTTAACCATAACTATAACCCTTATACCTCTAATACGGACCCTAACCCTAAAAAACCCCTAAACCTAACGCTACCCTAACCCTATCCCTAATATGAACCCTAACCTCTAACCCTAACACACTAATACCCAAACCCTAACCCTATGTAACCCTAACCCTAATCCTAATACGAACACTAACCCTAACAAACCTTAACCCTAACCCTAATACCCTAACACTAATACCGTAATACCCTAAGCCTAACTCTAACTAACCCTAATACCATAACCCTAATTTCCTAATTCCCTAACCCTAACCCTAAAACCCTAACCCTAATCCTTATACCCTAACCCTAACACGAACCCTAACCGAAAACCTAACCCTAATACGAACCCTAGCCCTAACCTAACCCTACCTCTAATGCTACCTTAACCATAACTATAACCCTAATACCTCTAATACGAACCCTAACCCTAAAAAAACAATTAACCCAACGCTACCCTAACCCTATCCCTAATATGAACCCTAACCTCTAACCCTAACACACTAATACCCAAACCCTAACCCTATGTAACCCTAACCCTAATCCTAATACGAACACTAACCCTAACTAACCTTAACCCTAACCCTAATACCCTAACACTAATACCCTATCCCTAATACCATAACCTTAACCCTAAAACCCTAACCCTAATCCTTATACCCTAACCCTAACACGAACCCTAACCCTAAACCTAACCCTAATACGAACCCTAACCTAACCCTCACCCTTACTCTAACGCTACCCTAACCCTTACTATAACCCTAATACCTCTAATACGAACCCTAACCCTAAAACAAACCCTAACCCTAACGTGAACCCTAAATATAACGCTACCCTAACCCTATCCTTAATATAAACCTAACTCCCAACCCTAACCCCCTAATACTCTAACCCTAAGTAACCCTAACCCTAATCCTAATAACCCTAAACCTAACACCCTAAAACCCTAATCCTAATATGAACCCTAACCCTAATGCTAACCCTAATATGAACCTTAGCCCTAACCCTAATACGAACCCTAACCCTAGCCCTAAAATGAACCCTAATACAAACCCTAACCCTAATACACTAATACCCTAACCCTAACCCTAACGCGAACCCTAACCCTAACCCTAATGCAACCCTAACCCTAATACGAATCATAACCCTAATATGAACCATAACTCTAATATGAACCCTAAACATAACCCTAACTAACCCTAACCCTAAAACCTTATCCCTAATACTCTTACCCTAATACCCTAAACCTAACCCTAACCCTAACCCTAATACCCAAACCCTAACCCTAACCGAACCCTAACACTAATACTAACCCTAATACCATTACCCTGATCTAACCGTATAACCCTAACCCTAATACCTGACCCTAATACCCTAACCCAAACCCTAACCTAACCCTATCCCTAACCCTAACCCTTATACGAACCCTAACCCTAACAAGAAACCCTAACCCTAATACAAACCCTAACCCTAACGCTACCCTAACCCTAACCCTCTCTAATACGGATCCTAACCCTGACGCTAACCCTAATACAAACCCTAACCCTAACCATAATATGAACCCTAACCCAAACCCTAACCATAATACGAACCCTAACCCTAATACAAACCTTGACCCTGACTCTGACCCTGACCCTAACCCTAACCCTAACCCTGACCCAACGCTAACCCTAATATGAACCCTACCCCTAACACCCTAATACCCTAAACCTAACCCTAACCCTAACTAACCCTATGCCTAATCCTAATAACCCTAACCCTAAAACCATAACCCTAACACTAATACGAACCCTAACACTTATACAAACCCTAACCCTAATACGAACCCCAACCCTAATACGAACCCTAACCCTTATACTAACCCTAACCCTAATACGAACCCTAACCCTAACGCTACCCTAACCCTAATACGAACCTTAAACTTAATACGAACCCAAACCCTAACACGAACCCTAACCCTAAAATGAACCCTAACCTAACCCTTACCCTAATAACTCTAATACAAACCCTAACATTAACCCTAATACGGTCCCTAACCCTAATACGAACCCTAACCCTAATACAAATTCTAACCCTAACCCTAATCTGAACCCTAATACAAACCCTAACCCTAACCATAATATGAACTCTAACCCAAACCCTAACCATAATACGAACCCTAACCCTAATACAAACCCTGACCCTGACTCTGACCCTGACCCTAACCCTAACCCTGACCCAACGCTAACCCTAATATGAACCCTACCCCTAATACCCTAAACCTAACCCTAACCCTAACTAACCCTATGCCTAATCCTAATAACCCTACCCCTAAAACCCTAACCCTAACACTAATACGAACCCTAACACTTATACAAACCCTAACCCTAATACGAACCCTAACCCTTATACTAACCCTAACCCTTATACGAACCCTAAACCTAACGCTACCCTAACCCTAATACGAACCTTAAACTTAATACGAACCCAAACCCTAACACGAACCCTAACCTAACCCTAACCCTAATAACTCTAATACAAACCCTAACATTAACCCTAATACGGTCCCTAACCCTAATACGAACCCTAACCCTAATACATATTCTAACCCTAACCCTAATCTGAACCCTAATACAAACCCTAACCCTTATACCCAAATACCCTAACCATAACTAAACCAAACCAAACCCTTATACCATAACCCTAATTCCTTAACCCTAACCATAAAATCCTAACCCTAACCCTAATACCATAACCCTAACCATAAAACCCTAACCAAACCCTACCCCTAACCCTAACCCTAACCTAACCCTAACCCTTACACAAACCCTAACCCTAACACAAACCCTAACCCTAACACGAACCCTAATCCTAATGCTACTCTAACCCTAACCCTAATATGTACCCTAACCCTAATACATACCCTACCTAACCTTAATCTTAACCCTAACCCTAATACCCTAACATAGTAACATAGTAACATAGTATCTGAGGTTGAAAAAAGACAATTGTCCATTGAGTTCAACCTATTTGTGGTCTCCTATGCATGATGATTTGACTAAAATTTCTGACTGATGCTGCTGTCAGCCATTGCATTTTATCCCTATTTATAGTAACTATAATGCATGACTATGCACCATACCTTATCCAATAGGAATTTATCTAACCCATTCTTAAAGGTGTTGACAGATTCCGCCATTACAACTCCCTCGGGCAGGGAATTCCAAACACGTATTGTCCTTACCGTGAAAAAGCCTTTACGCCGTATTGTGCGGAATCTCCTTTCCTCTAACCTGAGCGAGTGTCCACGAGTCCTCTGTGTTGATCTAACCAAAAACAGGTCCCGCGCAAGCTCTGTGTATTGTCCCCTTATATATTTGTAGATGTTGATCATATCCCCTCTTAGTCTCCGCTTTTGCAATGTAAACATGCCTAGTCTTTCAAGCCTTTCCTTGTATTCCATCGTCTCCATGCCCTTAATTAGTTTGGTCGCCCTCCTCTGTACCTTTTCAAGCTCCAGGATATCCTTTTTGTAGTACGGTGCCCAGAACTGTACACAGTATTCAAGGTGTGGCCTCACTAGTAATTTATATAACGGGAGTATAATACTCTCGTCCCTAGCATCAATATCCCGTTTTATGCATGCTAATATCTTATTAGCCTTCTTTGCTGCAGTCCTACTTTGGGTACTACAGCTTAGCTTGCTATCTATGAGGACACCTAAGTCCTTTTCCAGTACAGAATCCCCTAATTTTACCCCATTTAGTAGGTAGGTGTAATTTTTGTTCTTGTTACCACAGTGCATTACCTTACACTTGTCTGTGTTGAAGCGCATTCTCCATTTGGCTGCCCATGCTTCTAATTTAACTAAGTCGTTCTGAAGAGACTCTGCATCCTCCTCTGTATTTATAGCCTTACACAATTTGGTATCATCTGCAAAAATTGACACCATGCTCTCTATACCTTCTGTTAGGTCGTTAATGAAAATATTGAACAATAGCGGTCCTAATACTGAGCCTTGCGGCACACCACTTAGCACTTCAGTCCAAGTTGAAAAAGATCCATTAACCACAACGCGCTGCTTCCCATTATCTAACCAGTTTTTGACCCAAGTGCATATTGTGCTTCCTAGCCCTGATTCTTGTAGCTTGTATATAAGTCTCATGTGTGGTACAGTATCGAACGCTTTGGCAAAGTCTAAAAAGATTACATCCACGTCTTTACCCTGATCTAGGTTTGCGCTTACTGTTTCATAAAAGCCAAGTAAGTTGGTTTGACAGGATCTGTCCTTCATAAACCCATGTTGATTCCTTTTAATGACCTTATTGGTTTCAAGGAACTTCTGAATACTATCTCTTAGAATACCTTCCAATACTTTCCCCACTATAGATGTAAGACTAACTGGTCTATAATTACCTGGTTCAGCTTTACTTCCCTTTTTGAATATAGGCACTACTTCCGCTATACGCCAGTCTTTGGGAACCATACCTGATATAACTGAATCCTCAAAGATCAAAGATAGCGGTTTTGCCAGTTCAGAGTGAAGCTCCATTAGAACCCTTGGATGAATACCATCGGGCCCTGGTGATTTATTAATCTTTAAATGTTTTAATCGGTCACAGACTACTTCCTCGCTTTAATAAGTACCTATCAGTGTGATATTGTCATTATTGAGATTGTGTGTCAGTCCCTGAATTGGGTCCTCTCTAGTGAATACTGTTGAAAAAAACTCATTTAGTGTGTCCGCTATGTCATTATCATTTTTGCTTAAGACTCCCAACTTGTCTTTCAAAGGGCCTATACTCTCCTTTTTTAATCTCTTGCTATTAATGTATTTAAAGAATTTTTTGGGATTCGCTTTGCTTTCCTTTGCTACTAGTTTTTCAGTTTCTACTTTAGCCGCTCTTATTTCCTTTTTGCAATTTTTGTTACATTCCTTATAGTGCTGAAATGACTCTGCTTCCCCGTCAGATTTGTATTTTTTAAATGCTCGCCTTTTCTTGCCCATAAGTTCCTTAATCTTTTTGTTAAGCCACATCGGTTTATGATTTTTATTCCCTTTTTTGCTACTCATAGGAATATATTTGAGTGTATTTTTAGCTAGCAGGAATTGTAGTACCTCCCATTTCTCCGTAGTATTTTTTCCTAAAAACAAACCTTCCCATTCAATATCCCTGAAAAATACCCTCATCTTTTCAAAATTTGCTTTGCTAAAGTTTAAAGTCCTAGTTGAGCCAGTATAGGGCTGTTTGTAGAAACTGATATTGAATGTGACCATATTGTGGTCGCTGTTTCCTATGGGTTCCCCTACTATAATACCCGATACCAAATCCTGATTGTTTGTTAATACCAGGTCTAAGATTGCATTGTACCTAGTTGGTTCCTCAATTAGTTGGACTAGGTAGTTATCATTTAGTGTGTTTAAAAACATACTGCCCCTAGCAGTATCACATGAATCGTTTTTCCAGTTTATCTCTGGATAGTTAAAATCTCCCATCACTACTATGTCTCCTACTCCTGCTGCTTTTTCAATTTGCTTTAGTAACAATTCATCATCAGATGCGTTGATACCAGGCGGCCTATAGCATACACCAAATACTAACTTTTTTGTTCCTTTTTCCCCGCATGCAATTTCTACCCATAATGTCTCAACAGTGTCTACAGTCCCCTCCTGAATATCTTCCCATATATTAGGTTTTAAAAAAAGGCTTTACGTACAGACACACCCCTCCACCCTTTTTATTTAGTCTGTCTTTCCTAAACAGTGTATAGCCCTCTAGATTGACTGTCCAATCATGAGATTCATCCCACCAAGTTTCAGTAATGCCTATAATATCATACTGTTTGCTTGCTGCAAGTATTTCTAGTTCACCCTTTTTACTAGTAATGCTTCTGGCGTTTACATACATACAACTAAGATAAGTATTTTCCCTTGCGTTAGGGACATCTTTCACCTTATGTGGCAAGGATGACCTGTAATCGTCATTGGTTAGTGCTTTGGTAAAATCCCTTTTAGTACCCATGTTAGTAACCTTACTGCCTGCTCTTACCCTCCCCCCAACTTCTCCCCCATTTCGTTTACTACCGCCATCCCCACTATTCTCACTGCATGACCCGTAGTTTCTAGCTAAACCCTCCCCCCAGGCTCCTAGTTTAAAATCTCCTCCAACCTTCTAACCATCCTTCCCCCCAGCACCGCTGCCCCCTCCTCAGTCAGGTGCAATCCGTCACGACAAAAGAGATGGCGCCTGACTGAGAAGTCCGCCCAGTGTTCCAGGAACACAAACCCCTCTTTCCTGCACCAATCCCTAAGCCACACATTTACCTCCCTAATCTCCCTCTGCCTCCCTAGACTAGCGCGTGGCACGGGTAATAATTCTGAGAATATTACCTTAGATGTCCTTGCCTTCAGTTTCTTTCCTAAGTCCCTATAGTCTTTCTTAAGGACATCCCACCTTCCGCTAACTTTGTCATTGGTGCCAACGTGCACCAAGACCGCCGGGTCTTTGCCAGCCCATCCCAACAATCTATCTACCCGATCCGCGATGTGCCGTACCCGAGCACCCGGGAGACAACAGACTGTACGGCGATCACGGTCCCGGTAGCAGATTGCCCTATCTGCCTTCCTGATGATAGAATCCCCTACCACCACCATTTGACTAGGTACCTCTCTATCTTTTATCCCAACCGCGCCAGAGGGACCGCACCTCTGGATGCTAGAGGGAGCAGTCTCCTCCGGCACCGTCATTTCTTCACTATCATCCTCCGATTCCTCGTCCAATCGGGCAAATTTGTTCGGGTTTGATAGTTCGGAGATGTCGTGCCTCCCCCTCTTTTTCTTCCTTCTAACTGTGACCCAACTTGCTTCCTGATCATCATCCTCTTCTACCAGTGACCCCTCCTGCAACTCCTCCACCGTTCTGTCTAAACTACGCTCGAGATTGTGAATCTCCCTCAGTTGCGTAACGGTTTGCTCTAGATCAGTTACCTGGGCTTCCAGGGCAACCGTTCGCACACACCTCGTGCAGATGTATTCACACTGGGCCGGTAGCTCCAGGTGTGCATACATCTTGCATGACATGCACTGAGTGAGGTCCTCAATCACAGCCCCTCCCATATTGTTTGCAAGGTCTAACTCCCTGTTACACTCAAAGAAAAAGCAGCAAAAATAAAAAATAGAAGACAAGCAATATCACTTATACAATAATTAAGCTGGCTTATACTTATCTATCTTTGTGCGGTTCTTGGTCCTTCACTTTTATGCAGCCGTAGTACTCTCTCCTGCGGCACCTATACTCCACTTAGCAGTTGCAGTTGTTCCAGCTCACTGCTCCTCCTTTTCACTCGGCTTCCAGCTCCTTTTTACTGTTTCCAACTCACACTAAGAAATCCCAGCAGCACTTGGAAGAGACCAGCCCTAATACCCTATCCCTAATACCTTAACCCTAACCTAACCCTATCCCCAACAACACCAACAATAACCCAACCCTAACACGAACCCTAACCCTAAACCTAACCCTAATACGAACCCTAACCTAACCCTAACCCTAACTCTAACGCTACCCTAACCCTAACTATAACCCTAATACCTCTAATACGAACCCTAACCCTAAAAGAAACCCCAACGTGAACCCTAACCTCTAACCCTAACACACTAATACCAAAACCCTAAACCTATGTAACCCTAACCCTAATCCTAATACGAACACTAACCCTAACTAACCTTAACCCTAACCCTAATACCCTAACACTAATACCCAATCCCTAATACCCTAACCATAACCTAACCCTAATACCCTAACCCTAACCCTAAAACGCTAACCCTAACCTTAATACGAACCCTAACCCTAACTAACCCTACCCCTCATATTCTAACCCTAACGCTAATCCTATTACCCTAACACTTATACACTAACCCTAAACTAACTCTAACCCTAACCCTAATATGAACCCTACCCCTAACACGAACCCTAACACCAACTCTAATACGAACCCTAATACGAACCCTAACTCTAATATGAACCCTAACCCTAACTAATCCTAATACTCTGACCCTAACCTAAACCCTAACCCTAACCCTAACCCTAATACCCCCTAGTCCTAACCCTAACCCTAACCCTAATACGAACCCTAACCCTAACCTAACCCTAACCTTAAAACCATAACCCTAACCCTAACAAATCCTAGCTATAACCCTAATCCTAACCCTAACCCTAACCTAACCCTAACACTAACCCTAACCCTAATAACCCCTAATCCTAACCCTAACCCAAATACCATAACCCTAACCCTAACCAAACCCTAACCGTAACCCTAATCTTAACCCTAACCTAACCCTAACTCTAACACGAACCCTAACCCTAACACTACTCTAGCCCTAACCCTAATCCTAATAACCCTAAACCTAACATTAAAACCCTAAAACACTGACCCTAACCCTAATACAAACCATAACCCTAACCCTAATACAAACACTAACCCAAACCCTAATTTGAACCCTAATACGAACACTAACCCTAACCCTAATACCCTAATATCCTAACCCTAACTAACCATAATACCCTGACCCTAACCCTAACCTAACCCTAACACTAACCCTAACCCTAACACTAATATGAACCATAACCCTTACCCTAACTAAACCCTAACCGTAACCCTAATCCTAACATAACCCTAACCCAACCCTAACTCTAACACAAACCCTAAATCTAACACTAACCCTAACATGAACCCTAAACCTAACACTACTCTAACCCTAACCCTAATCCTAATAACCCTAACCCTGACACTAAAACCCTAAAACACTTACACTAACCCTAATACGAACCCTAACACTTAGCCTATTATATACCCTAACCCTAATACAAACCCTAACCCAAACCCTATTACGAAACCTAATACGAACCCTAACCCTAACCCTAATACCCTAATATACAAAGCCTAACCCAACCCTAACCCTAATACTAACCCTAACCTAACCCTAACCTTAACCCTAACTCTAACACTACCTTAACCCTAACTATAACTCTAATACCTCTAATACGAAAACTAACACAAACCTTAACCCTTACACGAACCCCAACCCTAATACCATAAATTCTAATTCTAACCCTAATACCCTAACCCTAACCCTAAAACGCTAACCCTAACCCTAATACGAACCCTAACCCTAACAAGAAACCCTATCCCTAATACGGATCCTAACTTTAACGCTACCCTAACCCTACCTATAACCCTAATATCTATTAAACTAATCCTAACCCTAACGCTAACCCTAAAACGAACCCTCACCCTAAAATAAACCCTAATCCTAATACAAACCCTGACCCAAACCCTAACCCTGACCCAATGCTAACCCTAATATGAACACTAACCCTAACACCCTAATACCCTAAACCTAACCCTAACCCTAACTAACCATATGCCTAATCCTAATAACCCTAAAACCCTAACCCTAATTCAAACCCTAACACTTATACAAACCCTAACCCTAAACCTAACCCTAATACAAACACTAACCTAACCCTAACCATAACTCTTACGCTGCACTAACCCTAATTATAACCCTAATACCTCAAATACGAACCCTAAAAGAAACCCTAACATGAACCATAACCCTAACACTACACCACCCCTATCCCTAATACGAACCCTAACCCTAATACTCTAACCCTAACCCTAAGTAACCCTAACCCTAATACGAACCCTTACCCTATCGCTTTCCCTAATACGAACCCTAGCCCTAACCCTAATACGAACCCTAACCCTAATATGAACCCTAATAAAAACCCTAACCCTAATACCCTAATACCCTAATACCCTAACCCTAACTAACCCTAACCCTAACCGTAATGCTACCCTAACCCTAACCCTAATACGAATCCTAACCCTAATACGAACCCTAACTCTAATATGAACTCTAACCCTAACTAACCCTAACCCTAATACCCTAACCCTATCCCTAATACTCTAACCCTTATACCCTAACCTAACCCTAATACCCAAACCCTAACCCTAACCGAACCCTAACCCTAACACTAACCCTAATACCATTACCCTAATTCTAACACTATAACCCTAACCCTAATACCCTAACCCTAACCTAACCCTAACCCTAATACGAACCCTAACCCTAACAAGAAACCCTATCCCTAATACGAATCCTAACTCTAACGCTACCCTAACCCTACCTATAACCCTAATATCTATAAAACTAATTCTAACCCTAACGCTAACCCTAATACGAACCCTAACCCTAATATGAACCCTAATCCTAATACAAACCCTGAACCAAACCCTAACCCTGACCCAATGCTAACCCTAATATGAACACTAACCCTAACACCCTAATACCTTAAACCTAACCCTAACCCTAACTAACCCTATGACTAATCCTAATAACCCTAACCCTAATTCAAACCCTAACACTTATACAAACCCTAACCCTAACCCAAATACGAACACTAACCCTAATACGAACACTAACACGAACCCTAATACCCTAACCCTAATACCCTAACCCTAATACCATAACCCTAATACCATAACCCTAATTCTAACCCTAATACCCTAACCCTAACCAAAATACTATAATCCTAACCCTAACCCTAAACTAACTCAAAACCTAACCCTAACACAAACCCTAACCCTAATACGAACCCTAACCCTAATACGAACCCTAACCCTAACTCTAACACTACTTTAACACTAACCCTAACCCTTATACGAACCCTAGCCCTAATACGAACCCTAACCATAACACCCTAATACCCTAAACCTAACCCTAACCCTAACTAACCCTATGCCTAATCCTTATAACCCTAACCCTAAAACCCTAACCCTAATACGAACCCTAACACTTATACAAACCCTAACCCTAACCCTAATAAGAACCCTAACCCTAATACGAACCCTAATACCCTAACCCTAATTCCCTAACCCTAACAAACCCTAACCCTATTACCATAACCCTAATTCTAACCCTAATACCCTAACCCTAATACCCTAACCCTAACCTAAACCTAATGCGAACCCTAACCCTATCGCTTTCCCTAATATGAACCTTAGCCCTAACCCTAATACGAACCCTAACCCTAATATGAACCCTAATAAAAACCCTAACACTAACCCTAATATCCTAATAATTGGGTTACGGTTCATATTAGGGTTAGGGTTCATATTAGATTTAGCGTTAGGGTTCGTATTAGAGATATTAGGGTTATAGTTAGGGTTAGGGTAGCAATAGAGTTAGTGTTAGTGTTCGTATTAGGGTTAGGTTTAGTATTTCTTGTTAGGGTTGGGGTTCGTATTAGGGTTAGGGTTAGGGTTAGGTTACATAAACCCCAACCCTAACACAAACCCTAACCCTAATACCACTACCCTAATTCTAACCCTAGTACCCTATCCATAACCTTAATACCCTAACACTAACCTTACCTAACACTAACCCTAACACCCTAACCCTAACCAATATACTATAATCCTAACACTAACCCTAAACTAACTCAAAACATAGAAACATAGTAACTTAGTATCTGAGGGTGAAAAAAGACAATTGTCCATCGAGTTCAACCTATTTGTGGTCTCCTATGCATGATGATTTGACTAAAATTTCTGACTGATGCTGCTGTCAGCCGTTGCATTTTATCCCAGTTTATAGTAACTATAATGCATGACTATGCACCATAGCCCTGGATATCCTTATCCATTAGGAATTTATCTAACCCATTCTTAAAGGTGTTGACAGATTCCGCCATTACAACTCCCTCGGGCAGGGAATTCCAAACATTGTCCTTACCGTGAAAAAGCCTTTACGACGTATTGTGCGGAATCTCCTCTCCTCTAACCTGAGTGAGTGTCCACGAGTCCTCTGTGTTGATCTAACCAAAAACAGGTCCCGCGCAAGCTCTGTGTATTGTCCCCTTATATATTTGTAGATGTTGATCATATCCCCTCTTAGTCTCCGCTTTTCCAATGTAAACATGCCTAGTCTTTCAAGCCTTTCCTTGTATTCCATTGTCTCCATGCCCTTAATTAGTTTGGTCGCCCTCCTTTGTACCTTTTCTAGCTCCAGGATATCATTTTTGTAGTACGGTGCCCAGAATTGTACACAGTATTCAAGGTGTGGCCTCACTAGTGATTTATATAACGGGAGTATAATACTCTCGTCCCTAGCATCAATACCCCGTTTTATGCATGCTAATATCTAATTAGCCTTCTTTGCTGCAGTCCTACTTTGGGTACAACTGCTTAGCTTGCTATCTATGAGGACACCTAAGTCCTTTTCCAGTACAGAATCCCCTAATTTTACCCCATTTAGTAGGTAGGTGTAATTTTTGTTCTTGTTACCACAGTGCATTACCTTACACTTGTCTGTGTTGAAGCGCATTCTCCATTTGGCTGCCCATGCTTCTAATTTAACTAAGTCGTTCTGAAGAGACTCGGCATCCTCCTCTGTATTTATAGCCTTACACAATTTGGTATCATCTGCAAAAATTGACACCATGCTCTCTAGACCTTCTGTTAGGTTGTTAATGAAAATATTGAACAATAGCGGTCCTAATACTGAGCCTTGCGGCACACCACTTAGCACTTCAGTCCAAGTTGAAAAAGATCCATTAACCACAACGCGCTGCTCCCTATTATCTAACCAGTTTTTGACCCAAGTGCATATTGTGCTTCCTAGCCCTGATTCTTGTAGCTTGTAGATAAGTCTCATGTGTGGTACAGTATCGAATGCTTTGGCAAAGTCTAAAAAGATTACATCCACGTCTTTACCCTGATCTAGGTTTGCGCTTACTGTTTCATAAAAGCCAAGTAAGTTGGTTTGACAGGATCTGTCCTTCATAAACCCATGTTGATTCCTTTTTTAGTGACCTTATTGACTTCAAGGAACCTCTGAATACTATCTCTTAGAATACCTTCCAATACTTTCCCCACTATAGATGTAAGACTAACTGGTCTATGATTACCTGGTTCAGCTTTACTTCCCTTTTTGAATATAGGCACTACTTCCGCTATACGCCAGTCTTTGGGAACCATACCTGATATAACTGAATCCTTAAAGATCAAAGATAGCGGTTTTGCCAGTTCAGAGTGAAGCTCCCTTAGAACCCTTGGGTGAATACCATCGGGCCCTGGTGATTTATTAATCTTTAAATGTTTTAATCGGTCACAGACTACTTCCTCGCTTAAATAAGTACCTATCAGTGGGATATTCTCATTATTGAGATTGTGTGTCAGTCCCTGAATTGGGTCCTCTCTAGTGAATACTGTTGAAAAAAACTCATTTAGTGTGTCCGCTATGTCATTATCATTATTGCTTAAGACTCCCAACTTGTCTTTTAAAGGGCCTATACTCTCCTTCTTTAATCTCTTGCTATTAATGTATTTAAAGAATTTTTTGGGATTCGCTTTGCTTTCCTTTGCTACTAGTTTTTCAGTTTCTACTTTAGCCGCTCTTATTTCCTTTTTGCAAATTTTGTTACATTCCTTATAGTGCTGAAATGACTCTGCTCCCCGTCAGATTTGTTTTTTTTAAATGCTCGCCTTTTCTTGCCCATAAGTTCCTTAATCTTTTTGTTAAGCCACATCGGTTTATGATTTTTATTCCTTTTTTTTGCTGCTCATAGGAATAAATTTGAGTGTATTTTTAGCTAGCAGTAATTTTAGTACCTCCCATTTCTCCGTAGTATTTTTTCCTAAAAACAAACCTTCCCATTCAATATCCCTGAAAAATACCCTCATCTTTTCAAAATTTGCTTTGCTAAAGTTTAGAGTCCTAGTTGAGCCATTATAGGGCTGTTTATGGAAATTGATATTGAATGTGACCATATTGTGGTCGCTGTTTCCTATGGGTTCCCCTACTATAATACCTGATACCAAATCCCCATTGTTTGTTAATACCAGGTCTAAGATTGCATTGTACCTAGTTGGTTCCTCAATTAGTTGGACTAAGTAGTTATCATTAAGTGTGTTTAAAAACATATTGCCCCTAGCAGTATCACATGAATCGTTTTTCCAGTTTATCTCTGGATAGTTAAAATCTCCCATCACTACTATGTCTCCTACTCCTGCTGCTCTTTCAATTTGCTTTAGTAACAATTCCTCATCAGATGCGTTGATACCAGGCGGCCTATAGCATACACCCAATACTAATTTTTTTATTCCTTTTTCCCTGCATGCAATTTCTACCCATAATGTCTCGACAGTGTCTACAGTCCCCTCCTGAATATCTTCCCAACCCTAACACAAACCCTTACCCTAATACGGACCCTAACCCTAATACGAACCCTAACCCTAACTCTAACACTACTTTAACACTAACCCTAACCCTAATACGAACCCTAACCCTAATACGAACTTTAACCCTGACCCTAACCCTAAATCTGACCCAACCCTAACCCTAATACGAACCCTATCCCTAACCCTTACCCTAATATGAACCCTAATACGAACCCTAACCCTAATACCAAAATACCCTAACCCTAACTAACCCTAACCCGAATACGATCCCTAACCCTAGCTAACCCTAACCTAACCCTAATACTCTAACCCTAATACCCTAACCCTAATTCTAACCCTAACCTAACCCTTACACTTACCTTTACCCTATTACCCAAACCCTAACCCTAACCTAACACTAACACTAACCATAACCCTAACCATAATACCCTAATCCTAAACCTAACCCTAAACACAATACGAACCCTAACCATAATCATAATACCCTAACCCAACCCTAACCCTAACCTAACCCTAATCCTAACCCTTACATAAACCCCAACCCTAACACAAACCCTAACCCTAAAACTACTACCCTAATTCTAACCCTAGTACCCTAACCATAACCCTAATACCCTAAGCCTAATCCTAACCTAACCCTAACCCTAACCATTATACGAACCCTAACCCTAAAAAGAAATACTAAACCCTAACGCTAAACCTTATATGAACCCTAACCCTAATATGAACCGTAACCCAAACCCTAACCCTAATACGAACCCTAAACCTAATACTAACCCTGACCCTGACCCTAACCCTAACCCTGACCCAAATCTAACCCTAACCCTAAATAACCCTAACCCTTATCCTAATAACACTAACCCTAACCCTAAAACACTAACCATAATCCTATTACGAACCCTAACACTAATACGAACCCTAACCCTAATACAAATCCTAACCCTAACCCTAATCTGAACCCTAACACAAACCCTAACCCTAATACCGTAATACCCTAACCCTAACTCTAACTAACCCTAATACCATAACCCTAATTTCCTAATTCCCTAACCATAACCCTAAAACCCTAACCCTAATCCTTATACCCTAACCCTAACCCTAATACAAACCCTAACCATAATACCCTAACCAAATACGGACCCTAACCCTAAAAAAAAACCTAAACCTAACGCTACCCTAACCCTATCCCTAATATGAACCCTAACCTCTAACCCTAACACACTAATACCCAAACCCTAACCCTATGTAACCCTAACCCTAATCATAATACGAACACTAACCCTAACAAACCTTAACCCTAACCCTAATACCCTAACACTAATACCGTAATACCCTAAGCCTAACTCTAACTAACCCTAATACCATAACCCTAATTTCCTAATTCCCTAACCCTAACCCTAAAACCCTAACCCTAATCCTTATACCCTAACCCTAACACGAACCCTAACCCAAAACCTAACCCTAATACGAACCCTAACCCTAACCTAACCCTACCTCTAATGCTACCTTAACCATAACTATAACCCTAATACCTCAAATACGAACCCTAACCCTAAAAAAACACTAAACCCAAAGCTACCCTAACCCTATCCCTAATATAAACCCTAACCTCTAACCCTAACACACTAATACCCAAACTCTAACCCTATGTAACCCTAACCCTAATCCTAATACGAACACTAACCCTAACTAACCTTAACCCTAACCCTAATACCCTAACACTAATACCCTATCCCTAATACCATAACCCTAACCCTAAAACCCTAACCCTAATCCTTATACCCTAACCCTAACACGAACCCTAAACCTAACCCTAATACGTACCCTAACCTAACCCTAACCCTTACTCTAACGCTACCCTAACCCTTACTATAACCCTAATACCTCTAATACGAACACTAACCCTAAAACAAACCCTAACCCTAACGTGAACCCTAAATCTAACGCTACCCTAACCCTATCCTTAATATAAACCTAACTCCCAACCCTAACCCCCTAATACTCTAACCCTAACCCTAAGTAACCCTAACCCTAATCCTAATAACCCTAAACCTAACACCCTAAAACCCTAATCCTAATATGAACCCTAACCCTAATGCTAACCCTAATATGAACCTTAGCCCTAACCCTAATACGAACCCTAACCCTAGCCCTAACCCTAAAATGAACCCAAATACAAACCCTAACCCTAATACCCTAATACCCTAACCCTAACCCAACGCGAACCCTAACCCTAACCCTAATGCAACCCTAACCCTAATACGAATCATAACCCTAATACGAACCCTGACTCTAATATGAACCCTAAACATAACCCTAACTAACCCTAACCCTAAAACCCTATCAGTAATACTCTTACCCTAATACCCTAAACCTAACCCTAGCCCTAACCCTAATACCCAAACCCTAACCCTAACCGAACCCTAATACTAACCTTAACCCTAATACCATTACCCTAATCTAACCGTATAACCCTAACCCTAATACCTAACCCTAATACCCTAACCCTAACCCTAACCTAACCCTATCCCTAACCCTAACCCTTATACGAACCCTAACCCTAACAAGAAACCCTAACCCTAATACAAACCCTAACTCTAACGCTACCCTAACCCTAACTATAACCCTAATATCTCTAATACGGATCCTAACCCTGATGCTAACCCTAATACAAACCCTAACCCTAACCATAATATGAACCCTAACCCAAACCCTAACCATAATACGAACCCTAACCAAAATACAAACCCTGACCCTGACTCTGACCCTGACCCTAACCCTAACTCTAACCCTGACCCAACGCTAACCCTAATATGAACCCTACCCCTAACACCCTAATACCCTAAACCTAACCCTAACCCTAACTAACCCTATGCCTAATCCTAATAACCCTACCCCTAAAACCCTAACCCTAACACTAATACGAACCCTAACACTTATACAAACCCTAACCCTAATACGAACCCCAACCCTAATACGAACCCTAACCCTTATACTAACCCTAACCCTAATACGAACCCTAACCCTAACGCTACCCTAACCCTAATACGAACCTTAAACTTAATACGAACCCAAACCCTAACACGAACCCTAACCCTAACATGAACCCTAACCTAACCCTAACCCTAATAACTCTAATACAAACCCTAACATTAACCCTAATACGGTCCCTAACCCTAATACGAACCCTAACCCTAATACAAATTCTAACCCTAACCCTAATCTGAACCCTAACCCTTATACCCAAATACCCTAACCATAACTAAACCTAACCCTTATACCATAACCCTAATTCCGTAACCCTAACCATAAAATCCTAACCCTAACCCTAATACCCTAACCCTAACCCTAACCCTAATACCCTAACCAAACCCTACCCCTAACCCTAACCCTAACCTAACCCTAACCCTTACACAAACCCTAACCCTAACACAAACCCTAACACGAACCCTAATCCTAATGCTACTCTAACCCTAACCCTAATATGTACCCTAACCCTAATACGTACCCTACCTAACCTTAACCTTAACCCTAACCCTAATACCCTAACCCTAACCCTAATACCCTATCCCTAATACCCTAACCCTAGCCCTAACCTAACCCTAATACGAACCCTAACCTAACCCTAACCCTAACTCTAACGCTACCCTAACCCTAACTATAACCCTAATACCTCTAATACGAACCCTAACCCTAAAAGAAACCCCAACGTGAACCCTAACCTCTAACCCTAACACACTAATACCCAAACCCTAACCCTATGTAACCCTAACCCTAATCCTAATACGAACACTAACCCTAACTAACCTTAACCCTAACCCTAATACCCTAACACTAATACCCAATCCCTAATACCCTAACCCTAACCCTAACCATAACCTAACCCTAATACCCTAACCCTAACCCTAAAACGCTAAACCTAACCTTAATACGAACCCTAACCCTAACTAACCCTAACCCTCATATCCTAACCCTAACGCTAATCCTATTACCCTAACCCTTATACACTAACCCTAAACTAACTCTAACCCTAACCCTAATATGAACCCTACCCCTAACACGAACCCTAACACCAACTCTAATACGAACCCTAATACGAACCCTAACTCAAATATGAACCCTAACCCTAACTAACCCTAATACTAACCTAAACCCTAACCCTAATACCCCCTAGTCCTAACCCTAACCCTAATACGAACCCTGACCCTAACCTAAACCTAACCTTAAAACCATAACCCTAACCCTAACAAACCCTAGCTGTAACCCTAATCCTAACCCTAACCCTAACCTAACCATAATAACCACTAATCCTAACCCTAACCCAAATACGAACCCTAACCATAACTTATCCCTAACCCTAACCTTAATACCATAACCCTAACCCTAACCAAACCCTAACCGTAACCCTAATCCTAACCCTAACCTAACCCTAACTCTAACACAAACCCTGACTCTAACACTAACACTAACACGAACCCTAACCCTAACACTACTCTAGCCCTAACCCTAATCCTAATAACCCTAACCCTAACATTAAAACCCTAAAACACTGACCCTAACCCTAATACAAACCCTAACCCTAATACGAACCCTAACCCTAACCCTAATACAAACACTAACCCAAACCCTAATTTGAACCCTAATATGAACACTAACCCTAACCCTAATACCCTAATATCCTAACCCTAACTAACCCTAATACCCTGACCCTAACCCTAAACTAATCCTAACACTAGCACTAACCCTAACCCTAATACCACCTAATCCTAATTCTAACTCTAATTCGAATCCTAACATTAACCTAACCCTAACTCTAACCTTAATACCATAACCCTAAACCTAACACGAACCCTAACCCTAATACCATAAATTCTAATTCTAACCCTAATACCCTAACCCTTAAATGCTAACACTAACCCTAATATGTACCCTTACCCTGATATCCTAACCCTAACGCTAACCCTATTACCCTAACCCTAATACACTAACCCTAAACTAACTCTAACCCTAATATGAACCCTACCCCTAACACGAACCCTAAGCCTAACTCTAATACGAACCCTAATACGAACCCTAACCCTAAAATGAACCATATCCCTTACTAACCCTAATACCCTGAACCTAACCCTAACACTAACCCTAACCCTAACCCTAATACCCCCTAATCCTAACCCTAACCCTAAAACGAACCCTAAACCTAACCTAACCCTAACCTTAATACCATAACCCTAACCCTAACCAAACCAAAGCGTTAACCCTAATCCTAACCCTAACCCTAACCTAACCCTAACACTAACCCTAACCCTAATACCACTTAATCCTAACCCTAACCCAAATACGAAACCTAACCATAACCTAACCCTAACCCTAACCTTAATACCATATCCCTAACCCTAACCAAACCCTAACCGTAACCCTAATCCTAACCCTAACCATAACCCTAACCCTAACCTTAACCCTAAAACCCTAATCCTAACCCTAACCCTAACGCGAACCCTAACCCTAACGCTACCCTAACCCTAAACCTAATACGAGCCCTAACCCTAATATCCTATCCCTAAGTAAACCTAACCCTAATCCTAATAACCCTAACACTAAAACTCTAAAACACTAACCCTAACCCTAATACGAACCCTAACCCTAATACGAACCCTATCCCAAACCCTAATACAAACCCTAACCCTAATACCCTAATATCCTAACCCTAACCCTAACTAACCGTAACCATAATACCCTAACCCTAATAACCTAACCCTAACCGTAATTCTACCCTAACCCTAATACGAACCCTAACTCTAACCCTTATACGAACCCTAACCCTAACTAACCCTAACCCTAATACCCTAACCCTAACTCTAATACTTTACCCTATTATCTTAACCCTAACACTAACCTAACCCTAATCCTAACCCAAACACTAATCCCCAAACCCTAACCTATCCCTAACCCTAATACCCTAATCCTAACCCTAATACAAAACATAACCCTGTTCATAACCTAACCCTAACACTAACCCTAACCCTAAACCTATGAAACCCTAACCCTAATCTAATAACCCTAACCCTAAAACCCTAAAACCCTAATACAAACCCTAACCCTAATATGAACCCTAACCCTAATACGAACCATAACCCATAACCGTAACCTAATACCCTAAACCTAGCTAACCCTAACATAATGCAAACCCTAATCCTAAAGCAAATCTAACCCTAACCCTAATAGGAACACTAACCCTAATACGAACCTTAATATGAACACTAACCCTAACTAACCCTAACCCTAATACCCTAATACTAACCTAACCCTAACCCTAACACTAACCCTAACCTTAATACCCTAATCCTAACCCTAACCATAATATGAACCCTAACCTATACCTAACCCTAACCTTAATACAATAACCCTAACCCAAACCCAACCCTAACCATAACCCTAATCCTAACCTAAACCTAACCCTAACCCTAATACTAACACGAACCCTAACCCTAACACGAACACGAACCCTAACCCTAATACCATAAATTCTAATTCTAACCCTAATTCCCTAACCCTAAAACTAAAATGCTAACCGTAACCTTAATACGAACCCTAACCCTAACTAACCCTAACCCTCATAGCCTAACCCTAACGCTAACCCTATTACCCTAACCCTAATACGCTAACCCTAACCTAACTCTAACCCTAACCCTAATATGAACCCTACTCCTAACACGAACCCTAACCCTAACTCTAATATGAATCCTAAACCTAATACGAACCCTGACCCTAAAATGAACCCTAACCCTAACTAACCCTAATACCGTGACCCTAACCCTAACCTAACCCTAACACTAACCCTAACCCTAATACCACCTAACCCTAACCCTAACCCTAACCCTAATATGAACCCTAACCCTAACCTAGCCCTAACCCTAACCTTAATACCATATCCCTAACCCTTGCCAAACCCTAACCGTAACCCTAATCCTAACCCTAACCTATCCCTAACTCAAACACAAACCCTAACATGAATCCTAACCCTAACACTACTCTAACCCTAACCCTAATCCTAATAACCCTAACCCTAATATTAAAACCCTAAAACACTGGCCCTAACCCTAATACGAACCCTAATCCTAACCCTAATACAAACCCTAACATAACCCTAATCCTAACCCTAACCTAACCCTAACCCTTACACAAACCCTAACACTAACACGAACCCTTACCCTAACTCTAACACGAACCCTAGCCCTAATACCATAAATTCTAAATCTAACCCTAATACCCTAACACTAACCTTAAAATGCTAACCCTAACCTTAATACGAACCCTAAACCTACCTAACCCTAACCCTCATATCCTAACCCTAACGCTAACCCTATTACTCTAACCCTAATACAATAACTCTAACCTAACTCTAACCCTAACCCTAATATGAATCCTACCCCTAACACGAACCCTAACCCTAACTCTAATATGAACCCTAATACGAACCCTAACCATAATATGAACCCTAACCCTAACTAACCCTAATACCCTAACCCTAACCTAACCGTAACACTAAACCTAATACCCCCTAATCCTAACCCTAACCCTGACCCTAATATGAACCCTAACCCTAACCTAACCCTAACCTTAATACCATAACCATAACCCTAACCAAACCCTAACTGTAACCCTAATCCTAACACTAACCCTAACCTAACCCTAACACTAACCCTAACCCTAATACCCCCTAATCCTAACCCTAACACTAATACGAACCCTAACCATAACCTAACCCTAACCTTAATACCATAACCCTAACCCTAACCAAACCCTAACCGTACCCTAATCCTAACCCTAACCTAACCCTAACTCTAACACAAACCATAACTCTAACACTAACCCTCACACGAACCCTAACACTAACACTACTCTAACCCTAATCCTAATAACCCTAACCATAACATTAAAACCCTAAAACACTGACCCTAACCCTAATACGAACCCTAACCCTAATACAAACCCTAACCCTAATACAAACCTTAACCGTAACCCTTATCCTAATCCTAACCTAACCCAAACCCTTACACAAACCCTAACACTAACACGAACCCTAACCCTAACATGAACCCTTACCCTAATACCATAAATTCTAATTCTAACCCTAATACCCTATCCCTAACCCTAAAACGCTAACCCTAACCTTAATACGTACCCTAACTAACCCTAACCCTCATATCCTAACCCTAACGCTAACCATATTACCCTAACCCTAATACACTAACCCTAACCTAACTCTAACTCTAACCCTAATATGAACCCCACCCCTAACACGAACCCTAAAACGAACACTAAACCTAATATGTACCATATCCCTAACTAACCCTAATAACCTGACCCTAACCCTAACCCTAATACCCCCTAATCCTAACCCTAACCCTAATACGAACCCTAACCCTAACCTAACCCTATCCTTAATACCATAACCCTAACCAAACCCTAACTGTAACCCTAATCCTAACCCTAATCCTAACCCTAACCTAACCCTAACTCTAACACAAACCCTAACTCTAACACTAACCCTAACGCGAACCCTAACCCTAACGCTACCCTAACCCTACCCTAACCCTAATACGAACCCTAACCCCTAACCCTAACCCTAATCCTAATAACCCTAACCCTGACATTAAAACTCTAAAACACTGACCCTAAACCTAATACGAACCCTAACCCTAACCCTAATACGATCCCTAACCCAAATACAAACCCAACTCAAACCCTAATACAAACCCTAATACGAACCCTAACCCTAACCCTAATACCCTAATATACTAACCCTAACTAACCCTAACCCTAACCGTAACTAACCCTAACATAATGCAAACCCTAATCCTAAAGCTAATCTAACCCTAACCCTTATACGAACCCTAACCCTAATATGAACCCTAACCCTAACTAACCCTAACCCTAATACCCTAACCCTAACCTAACCCTAACCCTAACACTAACCCTAACCCTAATACCCTAATCCTAACCCTACCCTTAATACGAACCCTAACCCTAACCTAACCCTCACCTTAATACCATAACCCTAACCCTAACCCAACCCTAACCGAAACCCTAACCTAACCCTAACCCTAACACAAACCCTAACCCTAACATGAACCCTAACCCTAATAACATAAATTCGAATTCTAACCCTAATACCCTAACCCTAACCCTAAAACCCTATTCCTAACCTTAAATTGAACCCTAAACCTAACTAACCCTAACCCTCATATCTTAACCCTAACGCTAACCCTATTACCCTAACCCTCATACCCTAACCCTAATCTAACCCTAACCCTAATATGAACCCTACCCGTAACACAAACCCTAACCCTAATGCAAACCCTAACCCTCACACTACCCTAATCCTAACCCTAATACAAACCCTAACACCCTAATACCCTAACCCTAACACTAACCCTAACTAACGCTAACCCTAATACGATCACTAACCCTAATATGAATCCTAACTCTAGCCCTAAACCAAATACGAAACCTAATACAACCCCTAACCTTTATAACCTAATACCCTAACCCTAATCCTAACTAACCCTTACCCTAATACCATAACCCTAATTCTAACCCTAATACCCCAACCCTAACCCTAAAACACTAACCCTAATACCCTAACCCTAACCCAAACCCTAATACAAACCCTTACCCTAACCAAAATACGCTATTCCAACCCTAACCCTAATCCTAACCCTAACCTAACCCTGACCCTTACACAAACGTTAACCCTAACCCGAACCCAAACCATAACACGAACCTTTACCTTAATGCTGCTCTAACCTTAACCCTAATACGAATCCTAAAACTAATATGAACCCTAACCCTAATACGAACCCTAACCTTAAATAACCCTAACCTTAACCCTAACCCTAATACCGTAACCCTAACTCTAAAACCCTATCCCTCATACCCTAACCCTAATCCTAACTCTAACGCTATAATAACCCTAACTATAAACCACATACCTCTAATAAGAACCCTAACCCTAAAACAAACCCTGACCTAACGTGAACGATAACGCTACCCTAACCCTAACCCTAATATAAACCATAACCCTAAGTAACCCTAACCCTAATCCTAATAACCCTAACCCTAAAACCCTAACCCTAATACGAACCCTAACCCTAATATGAACCCTAACCCTGATATGAACCCTAATACGAATCTTAATCCTAAATATCCCAAACTCTAACCCTAACACGAACCTAATATCCTAATACTCTAACCCTAGCCCTAACTAAACCTAATCCTAACCATTATGCAAACCCTAACCCTAATGCTACCCTAACCCTAACCATAATACAAACCCTAACCCTAATACGATCCCTAAGCCTAACCCTAATATGAACCCTAACCCTAATAGCATAATACCTTAACCCTAATAACCTAACCCTAATACCATAACATTAAACCTAAACTAACCCTAACCCTAATACACAAACCCTAACCATAATACCCTAAACCTAACCCTAACCCTAACACGAACCCTAACCCTAATACGCACTTTAACCCTAACACAAACCTAATTCTAACCCTAACCCTAACACTAACCCTAACCCTAATACCCTATACCTAACCCTAACCCTAACAATAACCCTAATACGAACCTTAACCCTAACAATATCCTAATTCTAACACTTACCCTAACACCCTAACTCTAACACGAACCCTAACCCTAACACCATAAATTCTAATTCTAACCCTAATACCCTAACCCTAACCCTAAAACGCTAACCCTAACCTTAATACGAACCCTAACCCTAACTAACCATAACCCTCATATCCTAACCCTAACGCTAACCCTATTACCCTAACCCTAATACACTAACCCTAACCTAACTCTAAACCTAACCCTAATATGAACCCTACCCCTAACACGAACCCTAATCCTAACTATAATACGAACCCTAATACGAACCCTAACTAACCCTAATACCCTGACCCTAACCCTAAGCCTAATACCCCCTAATCCTAACCCTAACCCTAACCTTAATACCATAACCCTAACCCTAACCAAACCCTAACTGTAACCCTAATCCTAACCCTAACCCTAACCTAACCCTAACACTAACCCTAATTCTAACCCTAATAAACCCTAATCCTAACCCTAACCCTAATACGAACCCTAACCTTAACCTAACCCTAACCCTAACCTTAATACCATAACCCTAACCCTAATCTAACCCTAAATCTAACACAAACCCTAACTCTAACACTAACCCTAACATGAACCCTACCCCTAACACTACTCTAACCCTAATACAAACCCTAACCGTAACCCTAATCCTAACCCTAACCTATCCCTAACCCTTACACAAACCCTAACACTAACACGAACCCTAACCCTAACACGAACCCTAAACCTAATACCATAAATTCTAATTCTAACCCTAATACCCTAACCCTTTCCCTAAAACGCTAACCCTAACCTTAATACGAACCCTAACCCTAACTAACCTAACCCTAATATCCTAACCCTAACGATAACCCTATTACCCTAACCCTAATACACTAACCCTAACCTAACTCTAACCCTAACCCTAATATGAACCCTACCCCTAAAACGAACCCTAACACGAACCCTAACCCTAATATGAACCCTATCGCTAACTAACCCTAATACCCTGACCGTAACCCTAACCTAAACCTAACACTAACCCTAACCCTGATACCACCTAATCCTAACCCTAACTCTAACCCTAACCCTAACCTAACCCTAACCTTAATACCATAACCCTAACCAAACCCTAACTGAAACCCTAATCCTAACCCTAACCCTAACCTAACCCTAACCCTAATACCGTAATCCTAACCCTAACCCTAATACGATCCCTATGCCTAACCCTAATATGAACCCTAACCCTAATAGCATAATACTTTAACCCTAATACCTTTACCCTAATACCATAACATTAACCCTAAACTAACCCTAACCCTAATACCTAAACCCTAACCCTAACCCTAATACCCTAAACCTAATCCTAACCCTAACACGAACCATAACCCTAATACCCTATACCTAATCCTAACCCTAACACAAACCCTAACCCTAATACGAACCTTAACCCTAACACTATCCTAATACTAACACTTACCCTAACACCCTAAACCTAACTCTAACACGAACGCTAACCCTAATACCATAAATTCTAATTCTAACCCTAATACACTAACCCTAACCCTAAAACGCTAACCCTAACCTTAATACGAACCCTAACCCTAACTAACCATAACCCTCATATCCTAACGCTAACCCTATTACCCTAACCCTAATACACTAACCCTAATCTAACCCTAACCCTAATATGAACCCTATCCCTAACTAACCCTAATACCCTGACCCTAAAACTAACCTAAACCTAACACTAAGCATAACCCTAACCTTAAACCTAATACCCCCTAATCCTAACCCTAACCCTAACCCTAAACTTAATTCTATAACCCTAACCCTAATCTAACCCTAAATCTAAAACAAACTCTAACACTAACCCTAACATGAACCCTACCCCTAACACTACTCTAACCCTAATACAAACCCTAACCGTTACCCTAATCCTAACCCTAACACGAACCCTAACCCTAATATGAACCCTATCGCTAACTAACCCTAATACCCTGACCCTAACCCTAACCTAAACCTAACACTAGCCCTAACCCTAATACCCCCTAATCCTAACCCTAACCCTAATACGAACCCTAACCCTAACCTAACCCTAACCTTAATACCATAACTCTAACCAAACCCTAACTGAAACCCTAATCCTAACCCTAACCCTAACCCTAACTCTAACACTAACCCTAACCCTAACCCTAATACCGTAATTCTAACACTAACCCTAATACTAACCCTAACCATAACCTAACCCTAACCTTAATACCATATCCCTAACATTAAACCAAACCCTAACCGTAACCCTAATCCTAACCCTAACTTAACCCTAACTCTAACACAAACCCTAATTCTAACACTAACCCTAACACGAACCCTAACCCTAACACTACGCTAACCCTAACTCTAATCCTAATAACCCTAACCCTACCATTAAAACCTAAAACATTGACCCTAACCCTAATACAAACCCTAACCCTAATACGAAACCTAACAATAACCATAACAAAAACACGAACCCTAACCCTAAACCTAACCCTAATACAAACACTAACCTAACCCTAACCATAACTCTTACGCTGCACTAAACCTAACTATAACCCTAATACCTCTAATACGAACCCTAAAAGAAACCCTAACGTGAACCCTAACCCTAACACTACCCCAACCCTATCCCTAATACGAACCCTAACCCTAATACTCTAACCCTAACCCTAAGTAACCCTAACCCTAATACGAACCCTTACCCTATCGCTTTCCCTAATACAAACCCTAGCCCTAACCCTAATACGAACCCTAACCCTAATATGAACCCTAATAAAAACCCTAACCCTAATACCCTAACACCCTAATACCCTAACCCTAACTAACCCTAACCCTAATGCTACCCTAACCCTAATACGAATCCTAACCCTAATACGAACCCTAACTCTAATATGAACCCTAACCCTAATACCCTAATAACCCTAACCCTAACCCTAACCCTAATACTCTAACCCTAATACCCTAACCTAACCTTAACCCTAATACCCAAACCCTAACCCTAACCGAACCCTAACACTAACTCTAATACCATTACCCTAATTCTAACCCTATAACCCTAACCCTAATACCCTAACCTAACCCTAACCCTAATACGAACCCTAACCCTAATATGAACCCTAATCCTAATACAACCCCTGCCCCAAACCCTAACCCTGACCCAATGCTAACCCTAATATGAACACTAACCCTAACACCCTAATACCCTAAACCTAACCCTAACCCTAACTAACCCTATGCCTAATCCTAATAACCCTAACCCTAAAACCCTAACCCTAATTCAAACCCTAACACTTATACAAACCCTAACCCTAAACCTAACCCTAATACAAACACTAACCTAACCCTAACCATAACTCTTACGCTGCACTAACCCTAACTATAACCCTAATACCTCTAATACGAACCCTAAAAGAAACCTTAACGTGAACCCTAACACTACTCCAACCCTATCCCTAATACGAACCCTAACCCTAATACTCTAACCCTAACCCTAAGTAACCCTAACCCTAATACGAACCCTTACCCTATCGCTTTCCCTAATACAAACCCTAGCCCTAACCCTAGTATGAACCCCAACCCTAATATGAACCCTAATAAAAACCCTAACCCTAACCCTAATACCCTAATACCCTAATACCCTAACCCAAACTAACCCTAACCCTAATGCTACCCTAACCCTAACCCTAATACGAATCATAACCCTAATACGAACCCTAACTCTAATATGAACCCTAACCCTAACTAACCCTAACCCTAATACCCTATCCCTAATACTCTAACCCTAATACCCTAACCTAACCCTAACCCTAATACCCAAACCCTAACCCTAACCGAACCCTAACCCTAACACTAACCCTAATACCATTACCCTAATTCTAACCCTATAACCCTAATACCCAAACCTAACCCTAACCCTAATACGAACCCTAACCCTAACAAGAAACCCTATCCCTAATACGAATCCTAACTCTAACGCTACCCTAACCCTACCTATAACCCTAATATATATAAAACTAATCCTAACCCTAACGCTAACCCTAATACGAACCCTAACCCTAATATGAACCCTAATCCTAATACAAACCCTGACCCAAACCCTAACCCTGACCCAATGCTAACCCTAATATGAACACTAACCCTAACACCCTAATACCCTAAACCTAACCCTAACCCTAACTAACCCTATGCCTAATCCTAATAACCCTAACCCTAAAACCCTAACCCTAATTCAAACCCTAACACTTATACAAACCCTAACCCTAAACCTAACCCTAATACAAACACTAACCTAACCTAACCCTAACACTAACCCTAACCCTAATACACCCTAATCCTAACCCTAACCCTAATACGAACCCTAACCCTAATATGAAACCTAACAATAACTATAACAAAAACACGAACCCTAACCCTAAACCTAACCCTAATACAAACACTAACCTAACCCTAACCATAACTCTTACGCTGCACTAACCCTAACTATAACCCTAATACCTCTAATACGAACCCTAAAAGAAACCCTAACGTGAACCCTAACACTACTCCAACCCTATCCCTAATACGAACCCTAACCCTAATACTCTAACCCTAACCCTAAGTAACCCTAACCCTAATACGAACCCTTACCCTATCGCTTTCCCTAATACAAACCCTAGCCCTAACCCTAGTACGAACCCTAACCCTAATATGAACCCTAATAAAAACCCTAACCCTAACCCTAATACCCTAATACCCTAATACCCTAACCCAAACTAACCCTAACCCTAATGCTACCCTAACCCTAACCCTAATACGAATCCTAACCCTAATACGAACCCTTACTCTAATATGAACCCTAACCCTAACTAACCCTAACCTTAATACACTATCCCTAATACTCTAACCCTAATACCCTAACCTAACCCTAACCCTAATACCCAAACCCTAACCCTAACCGAACCCTAACCCTAACACTAACCCTAATACCATTACCCTAATTCTAACCCTATAACCCTAATACCCTAACCTAACCCTAACCCTAATACGAACCCTAACCCTAACAAGAAACCCTATCCCTAATATGAATCCTAACTCTAACGCTACCCTAACCCTACCTACAACCCTAATATCTATAAAACTAATCCTAACCCTAACGCTAACCCTAATACGAACCCTAACCCTAATATGAACCCTAATCCTAATACAAACCCTGACCCAAACCCTAACCCTGACCCAATGCTAACCCTAATATGAACACTAACCCTAACACCCTAATACCCTAAACCTAACCCTAACCCTAACTAACCCTATGCCTAATCCTAATAACCCTAACCCTAAAACCCTAACCCTAATTCAAACCCTAACACTTATACAACCCCTAACCCTAAACCTAACCCTAATACAAACACTAACCTAACCTAACCCTAACACTAACCCTAACCCTAACCCTAATACACCCTAATCCTAACCCTAACCCTAATACGAACCCTAACCCTAATACGAAACCTAACAATAACTATAACAAAAACACGAACCCTAACCCTAAACCTAACCCTAATACAAACACTAACCTAACCCTAACCATAACTCTTACGCTGCACTAACCCTAACTATAACCCTAATACCTCTAATACGAACCCTAAAAGAAACCCTAACGTGAACCCTAACCCTAACACTACCCCAACCCTATCCCTAATACGAACCCTAACCCTAATACTCTAACCCTAACCCTAAGTAACCCTAACCCTTTTACGAACCCTTACCCTATCGCTTTCCCTAATACAAACCCTAGCCCTAACCCTAATAAAAACCCTAACCCTAACCCTAATACCCTAATACCCTAATAACCTAACCCTAACTAACCCTAACCCTAATGCTACCCTAACCCTAACCCTAATACGAATCCTAACCCTAATACGAACCCTAACTCTATTATGAACCCTAACTAACCCTAACCCTAATACCCTATCCCTAATACTCTAACCCTAAAACCCTAACCTAACCCTAACCCTAATACCCAAACCCTAACCCTAACCGAACCCTAACCCTAACACTAACCCTAATACCATTACCCTAATTCTAACCCTATAACCCTTACCCTAATACCCTAACCTAACCCTAACCCTCATACGAACCCTAACCGTAACAAGAAACCCTATCCCTAATACGAATCCTAACTCTAACGCTACCCTAACCCTACCTATAACCCTAATATCTATAAAACTAATCCTAACCCTAACGCTAACCCTAATACGAACCCTAACCCTAATATGAACCCTAATCCTTATACAAACCCTGACCCAAACCCTAACCCTGACCCAATGCTAACCCTAATATGAACACTAACCCTAACACCCTAATACCCTAAACCTAACCCTAACTAACCCTATGCCTAATCCTAATAACCCTAACCCTAAAACCCTAACCCTAATTTAAACCCTAACACTTATATAAACCCTAACCCTAAACCTAAACCTAATACAAACACTAACCTAACCTAACCCTAACACTAACCCTAACCCTAACCCTAATACACCCTAATCCTAACCCTAACCCTAATACGAACCCTAACCATAACCTAACCCTAACCCTAACTTTAATACTATAACCCTAACCCTAATCTAACGCTAAATCTAAAACAAACCCTAACTTTAACACTAACCCTAACATGAACCCTACCCCTAACACTACTCTAACCCTAATACAAACCCTAACCGTAACCCTAATCCTAACCCTAACCTATCCCTAACCCTTTCACAAACCCTAACACTAACACAAATCCTAACCCTAATCCTAACACGAACCCTAAACCTAATACCATAAATTCTAATTCTAACCCTAATACCCTAACCCTAACCCTAAAACGCTAACCCTAACCTTAATATGAACCCTAACTAACCCTAACCCTAATATCCTAACCCTAACGATAACCCTATTACACTAACCCTAATACACTAACCCTAACCTAACTCTAACCCTAACCCTAATATGAACCCTACCCCTAACACGAACCCTAACCCTAACACGAACCCTAACCCTAATATGAACCCTATCGCTAACTAACCCTAATACCCTGACCCTAACCCTAACCTAAACCTAACACTAACCCTAACCCTAATACCCCGTAATCCTAACCCTAACCCTAACCCTAATACGAACCCTAACCCTAACCTAACCCTAACCTTAATACCATAACCCTAACCAAACCCTAACTGAAACCCTAATCCTAACCCTAACCCTAACCTAACGCTAACACTAACCCTAACCCTAATACCGTAATTCTAACACTAACCCTAATACTAACCCTAACCATAACCTAACCCTAACCTTAATACCATAACCCTAACCCTAACCAAACCCTAACCGTAACCCTAATCCTAACCCTAACTTAACCCTAACTCTAACACAAACCCTAATTCTAACACTAACCCTAACACGAACCCTAACCCTAACACTACGCTAACCCTTACTCTAATCCTAATAACCCTAACCCTACCATTAAAACCTAAAACATTGACCCTAACCCTAATACGAACCCTAACCCTAATACAAAACCTAACAATAACCATAACAAAAACACGAACCCTAACCCTAAACCTAACCCTAATACAAACACTAACCTAACCCTAACCATAACTCTTACGCTGCACTAACCCTAACTATAACCCTAATACCTCTAATACGAACCCTAAAAGAAACCCTAACGTGAACCCTAACCCTAACACTACCCCAACCCTATCCCTAATACAAACCCTAACCCTAATACTCTAACCCTAACCCTAAGTAACCCTAACCCTAATACGAACCCTTACCCTATCGCTTTCCCTAATACAAACCCTAGCCCTAACCCTAATACGAACCCTAACCCTAATACGAACCCTAATAAAAACCCTAACCCTAATACCCTAACACCCTAATACCCTAACCCTAACTAACCCTAACCCTAATGCTACCCTTACCCTAACCCTAATACGAATCCTAACCCTAATACGAACCCTAACTCTAATATGAACCCTAACCCTAACTAACCCTAACCCTAATACCCTAATACCCTATCCCTAATACTCTAACCCTAATACCCTAACCTAACCCTAACCCTAATACCCAAACCCTAACCCGAACCCTAACACTAACCCTAACCCTAACCCTAACCCTAACCCTAATTCTAACCCTATAACCCTAACCCTAATACCCTAACCTAACCCTAACCCTAATACTAACCCTAACCCTAACAAGAAACCCTATCCCTAATATGAATCCTAACTCTAATGCTACCCTAACCCTACCTATAACCCTAATATCTATAAAACTAATCCTAACCCTAACGCTAACCCTAATACGAACCCTAACCCTAATACGAACCCTTACTCTAATATGAACCCTAACCCTAACTAACCCTAACCTTAATACCCTATCCCTAATACTCTAACCCTAATACCCTAACCTAACCCTAACCCTAATACCCAAACCCTAACCCTAACCGAACCCTAACCCTAACACTAACCCTAATACCATTACCCTAATTCTAACCCTATAACCCTAATACCCTAACCTAACCCTAACCCTAATACGAACCCTAACCCTAACAAGAAACCCTATCCCTAATATGAATCCTAACTCTAACGCTACCCTAACCCTACCTATAACCCTAATATCTATAAAACTAATCCTAACCCTAACGCTAACCCTAATACGAACCCTAACCCTAATATGAGCCCTAATCCTAATACAAACCCTGACCCAAACCCTATCCCTGACCCAATGCTAACCCTAATATGAACACTAACCCTAACACCCTAATACCCTAAACCTAACCCTAACTAACCCTATGCCTAATCCTAATAACCCTAACCCTAAAACCCTAACCCTAATTTAAACCCTAACACTTATATAAACCCTAACCCTAAACCTAAACCTAATACAAACACTAACCTAACCTAACCCTAACACTAACCCTAACCCTAACCCTAATACACCCTAATCCTAACCCTAACCCTAATACGAACCCTAACCATAACCTAACCCTAACCCTAACTTTAATACTATAACCCTAACCCTAATCTAACGCTAAATCTAAAACAAACCCTAACTTTAACACTAACCCTAACATGAACCCTACCCCTAACACTACTCTAACCCTAATACAAACCCTAACCGTAACCCTAATCCTAACCCTAACCTATCCCTAACCCTTTCACAAACCCTAACACTAACACAAATCCTAACCCTAATCCTAACACGAACCCTAAACCTAATACCATAAATTCTAATTCTAACCCTAATACCCTAACCCTAACCCTAAAACGCTAACCCTAACCTTAATATGAACCCTAACTAACCCTAACCCTAATATCCTAACCCTAACGATAACCCTATTACCCTAACCCTAATACACTAACCCTAACCTAACTCTAACCCTAACCCTAATATGAACCCTACCCCTAACACGAACCCTAACCCTAACACGAACCCTAACCCTAATATGAACCCTATCGCTAACTAACCCTAATACCCTGACCCTAACCCTAACCTAACCCTAACCCTAATACCCCGTAATCCTAACCCTAACCCTAACCCTAATACGAACCCTAACCCTAACCTAACCCTAACCTTAATACCATAACCCTAACCAAACCCTAACTGAAACCCTAATCCTAACCCTAACCCTAACCTAACGCTAACACTAACCCTAACCCTAATACCGTAATTCTAACACTAACCCTAATACTAACCCTAACCATAACCTAACCCTAACCTTAATACCATAACCCTAACCCTAACCAAACCCTAACCGTAACCCTAATCCTAACCCTAACTTAACCCTAACTCTAACACAAACCCTAATTCTAACACTAACCCTAACACGAACCCTAACCCTAACACTACGCTAACCCTAACTCTAATCCTAATAACCCTAACCCTACCATTAAAACCTAAAACATTGACCCTAACCCTAATACGAACCCTAACCCTAATACAAAACCTAACAATAACCATAACAAAAACACGAACCCTAACCCTAAACCTAACCCTAATACAAACACTAACCTAACCCTAACCATAACTCTTACGCTGCACTAACCCTAACTATAACCCTAATACCTCTAATACGAACCCTAAAAGAAACCCTAACGTGAACCCTAACCCTAACACTACCCCAACCCTATCCCTAATACAAACCCTAACCCTAATACTCTAACCCTAACCCTAAGTAACCCTAACCCTAATACGAACCCTTACCCTATCGCTTTCCCTAATACAAACCCTAGCCCTAACCCTAATACGAACCCTAACCCTAATACGAACCCTAATAAAAACCCTAACCCTAATACCCTAACACCCTAATACCCTAACCCTAACTAACCCTAATGCTACCCTTACCCTAACCCTAATACGAATCCTAACCCTAATACGAACCCTAACTCTAATATGAACCCTAACCCTAACTAACCCTAACCCTAATACCCTAATACCCTATCCCTAATACTCTAACCCTAATACCCTAACCTAACCCTAACCCTAATACCCAAACCCTAACCCGAACCCTAACCCTAACACTAACCCTAACCCTAACCCTAACCCTAACCCTAATTCTAACCCTATAACCCTAACCCTAATACCCTAACCTAACCCTAACCCTAATACGAACCCTAACCCTAACAAGAAACCCTATCCCTAATATGAATCCTAACTCTAATGCTACCCTAACCCTACCTATAACCCTAATATCTATAAAACTAATCCTAACCCTAACGCTAACCCTAATACGAACCCTAACCCTAATACGAACCCTTACTCTAATATGAACCCTAACCCTAACTAACCCTAACCTTAATACCCTATCCCTAATACTCTAACCCTAATACCCTAACCTAACCCTAACCCTAATACCCAAACCCTAACCCTAACCGAACCCTAACCCTAACACTAACCCTAATACCATTACCCTAATTCTAACCCTATAACCCTAATACCCTAACCTAACCCTAACCCTAATACGAACCCTAACCCTAACAAGAAACCCTATCCCTAATATGAATCCTAACTCTAACGCTACCCTAACCCTACCTATAACCCTAATATCTATAAAACTAATCCTAACCCTAACGCTAACCCTAATACGAACCCTAACCCTAATATGAGCCCTAATCCTAATACAAACCCTGACCCAAACCCTATCCCTGACCCAATGCTAACCCTAATATGAACACTAACCCTAACACCCTAATACCCTAAACCTAACCCTAACCCTAACTAACCCTATGCCTAATCCTAATAACCCTAACCCTAAAACCCTAACCCTAATTCAAACCCAAACACTTATACAAACCCTAACCCTAAACCTAACCCTAATACAAACACTAACCTAACCTAACCCTAACACTAACCCTAACCCTAACCCTAATACACCCTAATCCTAACCCTAACCCTAATACGAACCCTAACCCTAATACGAAACCTAACAATAACTATAACAAAAACACGAACCCTAACCCTAAACCTAACCCTAATACAAACACTAACCTAACCCTAACCATAACTCTTACGCTGCACTAACCCTAACTATAACCCTAATACCTCTAATACGAACCCTAAAAGAAACCCTAACGTGAACCCTAACCCTAACACTACCCCAACCCTATCCCTAATACGAACCCTAACCCTAATACTCTAACCCTAACCCTAAGTAACCCTAACCCTTTTACGAACCCTTACCCTATCGCTTTCCCTAATACAAACCCTAGCCCTAACCCTAATAAAAACCCTAATCCTAACCCTAATACCCTAATACCCTAATAACCTAACCCTAACTAACCCTAACCCTAATGCTACCCTAATCCTAACCCTAATACGAACCCTAACTCTATTATGAACCCTAACTAACCCTAACCCTAATACCCTATCCCTAATACTCTAACCCTAATACCCTAACCTAACCCTAACCCTAATACCCAAACCCTAACCCTAACCGAACCCTAACCCTAACACTAACCCTAATACCATTACCCTAATTCTAACCCTATAACCCTAACCCTAATACCCTAACCTAACCCTAACCCTCATACGAACCCTAACCCTAACAAGAAACCCTATCCCTAATACGAATCCTAACTCTAACGCTACCCTAACCCTACCTATAACCCTAATATCTATAAAACTAATCCTAACCCTAACGCTAACCCTAATACGAACCCTAACCCTAATATGAACCCTAATCCTTATACAAACCCTGACCCAAACCCTAACCCTGACCCAATGCTAACCCTAATATGAACACTAACCCTAACACCCTAATACCCTAAACCTAACCCTAACTAACCCTATGCCTAATCCTAATAACCCTAACCCTAAAACCCTAACCCTAATTTAAACCCTAACACTTATATAAACCCTAACCCTAAACCTAAACCTAATACAAACACTAACCTAACCTAACCCTAACACTAACCCTAACCCTAACCCTAATACACCCTAATCCTAACCCTAACCCTAATACGAACCCTAACCATAACCTAACCCTAACCCTAACTTTAATACTATAACCCTAACCCTAATCTAACGCTAAATCTAAAACAAACCCTAACTCTAACACTAACCCTAACATGAACCCTACCCCTAACACTACTCTAACCCTAATACAAACCCTAACCGTAACCCTAATCCTAACCCTAACCTATCCCTAACCCTTTCACAAACCCTAACACTAACACAAATCCTAACCCTAATCCTAACACGAACCCTAAACCTAATACCATAAATTCTAATTCTAACCCTAATACCCTAACCCTAAAACGCTAAAACTAACCTTAATATGAACCCTAACTAACCCTAACCCTAATATCCTAACCCTAACGATAACCCTATTACCCTAACCCTAATACACTAACCCTAACCTAACTCTAACCCTAACCCTAATATGAACCCTACCCCTAACACGAACCCTAACCCTAACACGAACCCTAACCCTAATATGAACCCTATCGCTAACTAACCCTAATACCCTGACCCTAACCCTAACCTAAACCTAACACTAACCCTAACCCTAATACCCCGTAATCCTAACCCTAACCCTAACCCTAATACGAACCCTAACCCTAACCTAACCCTAACCTTAATACCATAACCCTAACCAAACCCTAACTGAAACCCTAATCCTAACCCTAACCCTAACCTAACGCTAACACTAACCCTAACCCTAATACCGTAATTCTAACACTAACCCTAATACTAACCCTAACCATAACCTAACCCTAACCTTAATACCATAACCCTAACCCTAACCAAACCCTAACCGTAACCCTAATCCTAACCCTAACTTAACCCTAACTCTAACACAAACCCTAATTCTAACACTAACCCTAACACGAACCCTAACCCTAACACTACGCTAACCCTAACTCTAATCCTAATAACCCTAACCCTACCATTAAAACCTAAAACATTGACCCTAACCCTAATACGAACCCTAACCCTAATACGAAACCTAACAATAACCATAACAAAAACACGAACCCTAACCCTAAACCTAACCCTAATACAAACACTAACCTAACCCTAACCATAACTCTTACGCTGCACTAACCCTAACTATAACCCTAATACCTCTAATACGAACCCTAAAAGAAACCCTAACGTGAACCCTAACCCTAACACTACCCCAACCCTATCCCTAATACAAACCCTAACCCTAATACTCTAACCCTAACCCTAAGTAACCCTAACCCTAATACGAACCCTTACCCTATCGCTTTCCCTAATACAAACCCTAGCCCTAACCCTAATACGAACCCTAACCCTAATACGAACCCTAATAAAAACCCTAACCCTAATACCCTAACACCCTAATACCCTAACCCTAACTAACCCTAACCCTAATGCTACCCTTACCCTAACCCTAATACGAATCCTAACCCTAATACGAACCCTAACTCTAATATGAACCCTAACCCTAACTAACCCTAACCCTAATACCCTAATACCCTATCCCTAATACTCTAACCCAAATACCCTAACCTAACCCTAACCCTAATACCCAAACCCTAACCCGAACCCTAACCCTAACACTAACCCTAACCCTAACCCTAACCCTAACCCTAATTCTAACCCTATAACCCTAACCCTAATACCCTAACCTAACCCTAACCCTAATACGAACCCTAACACTAACAAGAAACCCTATCCCTAATACGAATCCTAACTCTAACGCTACCCTAACCCTACCTATAACCCTAATATCTATAAAACTAATCCCAACCCTAACGCTAACCCTAATACGAACCCTAACCCTAATATGAACCCTAATCCTAATACAAACCCTGCCCCAAACCCTAACCCTGACCCAATGCTAACCCTAAAATGAACACTAACCCTAACACCCTAATACCCTAAACCTAACCCTAACCCTAACTAACCCTATGCCTAATCCTAATAACCCTAACCCTAAAACCCTAACCCTAATTCAAACCCTAACACTTATACAAACCCTAACCCTAAACCTAACCCTAATACAAACACTAACCTAACCCTAACCATAACTTTTACGCTGCACTAACCATAACTATAACCCTAATACCTCTAATAGGAACCCTAAAAGAAACCCTAATGTGAACCCTAACACTACCCCAACCCTATCCCTAATACGAACCCTAACCCTAATACTCTAACCCTAACCCTAAGTAACCCTAACCCTAATATGAACCCTTACCCTATCGCTTTCCCTAATACAAACCCTAGCCCTAACCCTAATACGAACCCTAACCCTAATATGAACCCTAATTAAAACCCTAACCCTAACAGTAATACCCAAATACCCTAATACCCTAACCCTAACTAACCCTAACCCTAATGCTACCCTAACCCTAATACGAATCCTAACCCTATTACGAACCCTAACTCTAATATGAACCCTAACTAACCCTAACCCTAATACCCTAATACCCTATCCCTAATACTCTAACCCTAATACCCTAACCTAACCCTAACCCTTATACCCAAACCCTAACCCTAACCGTACCCTAAGCCTAACACTAACCCTAATACCATTACCCTAATTCTAACCCTATAACCCTAATACCCTAACCTAACCCTAACCCTAATACGAACCCTAACCCTAACAAGAAACCCTATCCCTAATACGAATCCTAACTCTAACGCTACCCTAACCCTACCTATAACCCTAATATCTATAAAACTAATCCTAACCCTAACGCTAACACTAATACGAACCCTAACCCTAATATGAACCCTAATCCTAATACAAACCCTGACCCAAACCCTAACCCTGACCCAAAGCTAACCCTAATATGAACACTAACCCTAACACCCTAATACCCTAAACCTAACCCTAACCCTAACTAACCCTATGCCTAATCCTAATAACCCTAACCCTAAAACCCTAACCCTAATTCAAACCCTAACACTTATACAAACCCTAACCCTAACCCTAATACAAACACTAACCTAACCCTAACCATAACTTTTACGCTGCACTAACCCTAACTATAACCCTAATACCTCTAATACGAACCCTAAAAGAAACCCTAATGTGAACCCTAACCCCAACACTACCCCAACCCTATCCCTAATACTAACCCTAACCCTAATACTCTAACCCTAACCCTAAGTAACCCTAACACTAATATGAACCCTTACCCTATCGCTTTCCCTAATACAAACCCTAGCCCTAACCCTAATACGAACCCTAACCCTAATATGAACCCTAATTAAAACCCTAACCCTAACAGTAATACCCAAATACCCTAATACCCTAACCCTAACTAACCCTAACCCTAATGCTACCATAACCCTAATACGAATCCTAACCCTATTACGAACCCTAACTCTAATATGAACCCTAACTAACCCTAACCCTAATACCCTAATACCCTATCCCTAATACTCTAACCCTAATACCCTAACCTAACCCTAACCCTAATACCCAAACCCTAACCCTAACCGAACCCTAACCCTAACACTAACCCTAATACCATTACCCTAATTCTAACCCTATAACCCTAATACCCTAACCTAAACCTAACACTAACCCTAACCCTAATACCCCGTAATCCTAACCCTAACCTAACCCTAACCTTAATACAATAACCCTAACCAAACCCTAACTGAAACCCTAATCCTAACCCTAACCCTAACCTAACGCTAACACTAACCCTAACCCTAATACCGTAATTCTAACACTAACCCTAATACTAACCCTAACCATAACCTAACCCTAACCTTAATACCATAACCCTAACCCTAACCAAACCCTAACCGTAACCCTAATCCTAACCCTAACTTAACCCTAACTCTAACACAAACCCTAATTCTAACACTAACCCTAACACGAACCCTAACCCTAACACTACGCTAACCCTAACTCTAATCCTAATAACCCTAACCCTACCATTAAAACCTAAAACATTGACCCTAACCCTAATACGAACCCTAACCCTAATACGAAACCTAACAATAACCATAACAAAAACACGAACCCTAACCCTAAACCTAACCCTAATACAAACACTAACCTAACCCTAACCATAACTCTTACGCTGCACTAACCCTAACTATAACCCTAATACCTCTAATACGAACCCTAAAAGAAACCCTAACGTGAACCCTAACCCTAACACTACCCCAACCCTATCCCTAATACAAACCCTAACCCTAATACTCTAACCCTAACCCTAAGTAACCCTAACCCTAATACGAACCCTTACCCTATCGCTTTCCCTAATACAAACCCTAGCCCTAACCCTAATACGAACCCTAACCCTAATACGAACCCTAATAAAAACCCTAACCCTAATACCCTAACACCCTAATACCCTAACCCTAACTAACCCTAATGCTACCCTTACCCTAACCCTAATACGAATCCTAACCCTAATACGAACCCTAACTCTAATATGAACCCTAACCCTAACTAACCCTAACCCTAATACCCTAATACCCTATCCCTAATACTCTAACCCTAATACCCTAACCTAACCCTAACCCTAATACCCAAACTTTAACCCGAACCCTAACCCTAACACTAACCCTAACCCTAACCCTAACCCTAATTCTAACCCTATAACCCTAACCCTAATACCCTAACCTAACCCTAACCCTAATACGAACCCTAACCCTAACAAGAAACCCTATCCCTAATACGAATCCTAACTCTAACGCTACCCTAACCCTACCTATAACCCTAATATCTATAAAACTAATCCTAACCCTAACGCTAACCCTAATACGAACCCTAACCCTAATATGAACCCTAATCCTAATACAAACCCTGCCCCAAACCCTAACCCTGACCCAATGCTAACCCTAAAATGAACACTGACCCTAACACCCTAATAACCTAAACCTAACCCTAACCCTAACTAACCCTATGCCTAATCCTAATAACCCTAACCCTAAAACCCTAACCCTAATTCAAACCCTAACACTTATACAAACCCTAACCCTAAACCTAACCCTAATACAAACACTAACCTAACCCTAACCATAACTTTTACGCTGCACTAACCATAACTATAACCCTAATACCTCTAATACGAACCCTAAAAGAAACCCTAATGTGAACCCTAACACTACCCCAACCCTATCCCTAATACGAACCCTAACCCTAATACTCTAACCCTAACCCTAAGTAACCCTAACCCTAATATGAACCCTTACCCTATCGCTTTCCCTAATACAAACCCTAGCCCTAACCCTAATACGAACCCTAACCCTAATATGAACCCTAATTAAAACCCTAACCCTAACAGTAATACCCAAATACCCTAATACCCTAACCCTAACTAACCCTAACCCTAATGCTACCTTAACCCTAATACGAATCCTAACCCTATTACGAACCCTAACTCTAATATGAACCCTAACTAACCCTAACCCTAATACCCTAATACCCTATCCCTAATACTCTAACCCTAATACCCTAACCTAACCCTAACCCTTATACCCAAACCCTAACCCTAACCGTACCCTAAGCCTAACACTAACCCTAATACCATTACCCTAATTCTAACCCTATAACCCTAATACCCTAACCTAACCCTAACCCTAATACGAACCCTAACCCTAACAAGAAACCCTATCCCTAATACGAATCCTAACTCTAACGCTACCCTAACCCTACCTATAACCCTAATATCTATAAAACTAATCCTAACCCTAACGCTAACACTAATACGAACCCTAACCCTAATATGAACCCTAATCCTAATACAAACCCTGACCCAAACCCTAACCCTGACCCAAAGCTAACCCTAATATGAACACTAACCCTAACACCCTAATACCCTAAACCTAACCCTAACCCTAACTAACCCTATGCCTAATCCTAATAACCCTAACCCTAAAACCCTAACCCTAATTCAAACCCTAACACTTATACAAACCCTAACCCTAAACCTAACCCTAATACAAACACTAACCTAACCCTAACCATAACTTTTACGCTGCACTAACCCTAACTATAACCCTAATACCTCTAATACGAACCCTAAAAGAAACCCTAATGTGAACCCTAACCCCAACACTACCCCAACCCTATCCCTAATACGAACCCTAACCCTAATACTCTAACCCTAACCCTAAGTAACCCTAACACTAATATGAACCCTTACCCTATCGCTTTCCCTAATACAAACCCTAGCCCTAACCCTAATACGAACCCTAACCCTAATATGAACCCTAATTAAAACCCTAACCCTAACAGTAATACCCAAATACCCTAATACCCTAACCCTAACTAACCCTAACCCTAATGCTACCATAACCCTAATACGAATCCTAACCCTATTACGAACCCTAACTCTAATATGAACCCTAACTAACCCTAACCCTAATACCCTAATACCCTATCCCTAATACTCTAACCCTAATACCCTAACCTAACCCTAACCCTAATACCCAAACCCTAACCCTAACCGAACCCTAACCCTAACACTAACCCTAATACCATTACCCTAATTCTAACCCTATAACCCTAATACCCTAACCTAAACCTAACACTAACCCTAACCCTAATACCCCGTAATCCTAACCCTAACCCTAACCCTAATACGAACCCTAACCCTAACCTAACCCTAACCTTAATACAATAACCCTAACCAAACCCTAACTGAAACCCTAATCCTAACCCTAACCCTAACCTAACGCTAACACTAACCCTAACCCTAATACCGTAATTCTAACACTAACCCTAATACTAACCCTAACCATAACCTAACCCTAACCTTAATACCATAACCCTAACCAAACCCTAACCGTAACCCTAATCCTAACCCTAACTTAACCCTAACTCTAACACAAACCCTAATTCTAACACTAACCCTAACACGAACCCTAACCCTAACACTACGCTAACCCTAACTCTAATCCTAATAACCCTAACCCTACCATTAAAACCTAAAACATTGACCCTAACCCTAATACGAACCCTAACCCTAATACGAAACCTAACAATAACCATAACAAAAACACGAACCCTAACCCTAAACCTAACCCTAATACAAACACTAACCTAACCCTAACCATAACTCTTACGCTGCACTAACCCTAACTATAACCCTAATCCCTCTAATACGAACCCTAAAAGAAACCCTAACGTGAACCCTAACCCTAACACTACCCCAACCCTATCCCTAATACAAACCCTAACCCTAATACTCTAACCCTAACCCTAAGTAACCCTAACCCTAATACGAACCCTTACCCTATCGCTTTCCCTAATACAAACTCTAGCCCTAACCCTAATACGAACCCTAACCCTAATACGAACCCTAATAAAAACCCTAACCCTAATACCCTAACACCCTAATACCCTAACCCTAACTAACCCTAATGCTACCCTTACCCTAACCCTAATACGAATCCTAACCCTAATACGAACCCTAACTCTAATATGAACCCTAACCCTAACTAACCCTAACCCTAATACCCTAATACCCTATCCCTAATACTCTAACCCTAATACCCTAACCTAACCCTAACCCTAATACCCAAACTTTAACCCGAACCCTAACCCTAACACTAACCCTAACCCTAACCCTAACCCTAATTCTAACCCTATAACCCTAACCCTAATACCCTAACCTAACCCTAACCCTAATACGAACCCTAACCCTAACAAGAAACCCTATCCCTAATACGAATCCTAACTCTAACGCTACCCTAACCCTACCTATAACCCTAATATCTATAAAACTAATCCTAACCCTAACGCTAACCCTAATACGAACCCTAACCCTAATATGAACCCTAATCCTAATACAAACCCTGCCCCAAACCCTAACCCTGACCCAATGCTAACCCTAAAATGAACACTGACCCTAACACCCTAATAACCTAAACCTAACCCTAACCCTAACTAACCCTATGCCTAATCCTAATAACCCTAACCCTAAAACCCTAACCCTAATTCAAACCCTAACACTTATACAAACCCTAACCCTAAACCTAACCCTAATACAAACACTAACCTAACCCTAACCATAACTTTTACGCTGCACTAACCATAACTATAACCCTAATACCTCTAATACGAACCCTAAAAGAAACCCTAATGTGAACCCTAACACTACCCCAACCCTATCCCTAATACGAACCCTAACCCTAATACTCTAACCCTAACCCTAAGTAACCCTAACCCTAATATGAACCCTTACCCTATCGCTTTCCCTAATACAAACCCTAGCCCTAACCCTAATACGAACCCTAACCCTAATATGAACCCTAATTAAAACCCTAACCCTAACAGTAATACCCAAATACCCTAATACCCTAACCCTAACTAACCCTAACCCTAATGCTACCCTAACCCTAATACGAATCCTAACCCTATTACGAACCCTAACTCTAATATGAACCCTAACTAACCCTAACCCTAATACCCTAATACCCTATCCCTAATACTCTAACCCTAATACCCTAACCTAACCCTAACCCTTATACCCAAACCCTAACCCTAACCGTACCCTAAGCCTAACACTAACCCTAATACCATTACCCTAATTCTAACCCTATAACCCTAATACCCTAACCTAACCCTAACCCTAATACGAACCCTAACCCTAACAAGAAACCCTATCCCTAATACGAATCCTAACTCTAACGCTACCCTAACCCTACCTATAACCCTAATATCTATAAAACTAATCCTAACCCTAACGCTAACACTAATACGAACCCTAACCCTAATATGAACCCTAATCCTAATACAAACCCTGACCCAAACCCTAACCCTGACCCAAAGCTAACCCTAATATGAACACTAACCCTAACACCCTAATACCCTAAACCTAACCCTAACCCTAACTAACCCTATGCCTAATCCTAATAACCCTAACCCTAAAACCCTAACCCTAATTCAAACCCTAACAATTATACAAACCCTAACCCTAAACCTAACCCTAATACAAACACTAACCTAACCCTAACCATAACTTTTACGCTGCACTAACCCTAACTATAACCCTAATACCTCTAATACGAACCCTAAAAGAAACCCTAATGTGAACCCTAACCCCAACACTACCCCAACCCTATCCCTAATACGAACCCTAACCCTAATACTCTAACCCTAACCCTAAGTAACCCTAACACTAATATGAACCCTTACCCTATCGCTTTCCCTAATACAAACCCTAGCCCTAACCCTAATACGAACCCTAACCCTAATATGAACCCTAATTAAAACCCTAACCCTAACAGTAATACCCAAATACCCTAATACCCTAACCCTAACTAACCCTAACCCTAATGCTACCCTAACCCTAATACGAATCCTAACCCTATTACGAACCCTAACTCTAATATGAACCCTAACTAACCCTAACCCTAATACCCTAATACCCTATCCCTAATACTCTAACCCTAATACCCTAACCTAACCCTAACCCTAATACCCAAACCCTAACCCTAACCGAACCCTAACCCTAACACTAACCCTAATACCATTACCCTAATTCTAACCCTATAACCCTAATACCCTAACCTAACCCTAACCCTAATATGAACCCTAACCCTAACAAGAAACCCTATCCCTAATACGAATCCTAACTCTAACGCTACCCTAACCCTACCTATAACCCTAATATCTATAAAACTAATCCTAACCCTAACGCTAACACTAATACGAACCCTAACCCTAATATGAACCCTAATCCTAATACAAACCCTGACCCAAACCCTAACCCTGACCCAATGCTAACCCTAATATGAACACTAACCCTAACACCCTAATACCCTAAACCTAACCCTAACCCTAACTAACCCTATGCCTAATCCTAATAACCCTAACCCTAAAACCCTAACCCTAATTCAAACCCTAACACTTATACAAACCCTAACCCTAAACCTAACCCTAATACAAACACTAACCTAACCCTAACCATAACTCTTACGCTGCACTAACCCTAACTATAACCCTAATACCTCAAATACGAACCCTAAAAGAAACCCTAACGTGAACCCTAACCCTAACACTACCCCAACCCTATCCCTAATACAAACCCTAGCCCTAACCCTAATACGAACCCTAACCCTAATATGAACCCTAATTAAAACCCTAACCCTAACCGTAATACCCAAATACCCTTATACCCTAACCCTAACTAACCCTAACCCTAATGCTACCCTAACCCTAATACGAATCCTAACCCTATTACGAACCCTAACTCTAATATGAACCCTAACTAACCCTAACCCTAATACCCTAATACCCTATCCCTAATACTCTAACCCTAATACCCTAACCTAACCCTAACCCTAATACCCAAACCCTAACCCTAACCGAACCCTAACCCTAACACTAACCCTAATACCATTACCCTAATTCTAACCCTATAACCCTAATACCCTAACCTAACCCTAACCCTAATACGAACCCTAACCCTAACAAGAAACCTTATCCCTAATACGAATCCTAACTCTAACGCTACCCTAACCCTACCTATAACCCTAATATCTATAAAACTAAACCTAACATTAACGCTAACACTAATACAAACCCTAACCCTAATATGAACCCTAATCCTAATACAAACCCTGACCCAAACCCTAACCCTGACCCAATGCTAACCCTAATATGAACACTAACCCTAACACCCTAATACCCTAAACCTAACCCTAACCCTAACTAACCCTAAGCCTAATCCTAATAACCCTAACCCTAAAACCCTAACCCTAATTCAAACCCTAACACTTATACAAACCCTAACCCTAAACCTAACCCTAATACAAACACTAACCTAACCCTAACCATAACTCTTACGCTGCACTAACCCTAACTATAACCCTAATACCTCAAATACGAATCCCAAAAGAAACCCTAATGTGAACCCTAACCCTAACACTACCCCAACCCTATCCCTAATACGAACCCTAACCCTAATACTCTAACCCTAACCCTAAGTAACCCTAACCCTAATACGAACCCTTACCCTATCGCTTTCCCTAATACAAACCCTAGCCCTAACCCTAATACGAACCCTAACCCCAATATGAACCCTAATAAAAACCCTAACCCTAATATCCTAATAATTGGGTTACGGTTCATATTAGGGTTAGGGTTCATATTAGGTTTAGCGTTAGGGTTAGGGTTCGTATTAGAGTTATTAGGGTTATAGTTAGGGTTAGGGTAGCAATAGAGTTAGTGTTAGTGTTCGTATTAGGGTTAGGTTTAGTATTTCTTGTTAGGGTTAGGGTTCGTATTAGGGTTAGGGTTAGGTTACATAAACCCCAACCCTAACACAAACCCTAACCCTAATACCACTACCCTAATTCTACCCCTAGTACCCTATCCATAACCTTAATACCCTAACACTAACCTAACCTAACACTAACCCTAACACCCTGACCCTAACCAAAATAATATAATCCTAACCCTAACCCTAAACTAACTCAAAACATAGAAACATAGTAACATAGTATCTGAGGTTGAAAAAAGACAATTGTCCATCGAGTTCAACCTATTTGTGGTCTCCTACAACCTAGCGTGCGATCATTTCGGAATGATCCCCATGGTTTTGCCCATTTGCAAATAAAATGCTGCTAGAATCAGGTCTGAACTACTCCCTCTAGAATCTCTTTATCAGACTTTCTGCTTGCTCAGTTTCTGAAAATGCCACCTGCTGTCTGAAAAGTGGTACTGCACTATATTTCAGAGGAGATACACATGGCTTGCCGTGTATATCTTAAGAGGAAAGCTTATCTCGTGCCATGAATGGCAGGCCATGATACTTTTTTCAGAAAGGTAATAGTGGACACATCTGTACATAAACCCCAACCCTAACCCTAATACCACTACCCTAATTCAAACCCTAGTACCCTAACCATAACCTTAATACCCTAACACTAACCTAACCTAACACTATCCCTAACACCCTAACCCTAACCAAAATACTATAATCCTAACCCTAACCCTAAACTAACTCAAAACATAGTAACATAGTAACATAGTATCTGAGGTTGAAAAAAGACAATTGTCCATCGAGTTCAACCTATTTGTGGTCTCCTATGCATGATGATTTGACTAAAATTTCTGACTGATGCTGCTGTAAGCTGTTGCATTTTATCCCAATTTATAGTAACTATAATGCATGACTATGCACCATAGCCCTGGATATCCTTATCCATTAGGAATTTATCTAACCCATTCTTAAAGGTGTTGACAGATTCCGCCATTACAACTCCCTCGGGCTGGGAATTCCAAACACGTATTGTCCTTACCGTGAAAAAGCCTTTACGACGTATTGTGCGGAATCTCCTCTCCTCTAACCTGAGTGAGTGTCCACGAGTCCTTTGTGTTGATCTAACCAAAAACAGGTCCCGCGCAAGCTCTGTGTATTGTCCCCTTATATATTTGTAGATGTTGATCATATCCCCTCTTAGTCTCCGCTTTTCCAATGTAAACATGCCAAGTCTTTCAAGCCTTTCCTTGTATTCCATCGTCTCCATGCCCTTAATTAGTTTGGTCGCCCTCCTTTGTACCTTTTCTAGCTCCAGGATATCCTTTTTGTAGTACGGTGCCCAGAATTGTACACAGTATTCAAGGTGTGGCCTCACTAGTGATTTATATAACGGGAGTATAATACTCTCGTCCCTAGTATCAATAGCCCGTTTTATGCATGCTAATATCTTATTAGCCTTCTTTGCTGCAGTCCTACTTTGGGTACAACTGCTTAGCTTGCTATCTATGAGGACACCTAAGTCCTTTTCCAGTACAGAATCCCCATTTAGTAGGTAGGTGTAATTTTTGTTCTTGTTACCACAGTGCATTACCTTACACTTGTCTGTGTTGAAGCGCATTCTCCATTTGGCTGCCCATGCTTCTAATTTAACTAAGTCGTTCTGAAGAGACTCGGCATCCTCCTCTGTATTTATAGCCTTACACAATTTGGTATCATCTGCAAAAATTGACACCATGCTCTCTAGACCTTCTGTTAGGTTGTTAATGAAAATATTGAACAATAGCAGTCCTAATACTGAGCCTTGCGGCACACCACTTAGCACTTCAGTCCAAGTTGAAAAAGATCCATTAACCACAACGCGCTGCTCCCTATTATCTAACCAGTTTTTGACCCAAGTGCATATTGTGCTTCCTAGCCCTGATTCTTGTAGCTTGTAGATAAGTCTCATGTGTGGTACAGTATCGAACACTTTGGCAAAGCCTAAAAAGATATCATCCACGTCTTTACCCTGATCTAGGTTTGCGCTTACTGTTTCATAAAAGCCAAGTAAGTTGGTTTGACAGGATCTGTCCTTCATAAACCCATGTTGATTCCTTTTAATGACCTTATTGACTTCAAGGAACTTCTGAATACTATCTCTTAGAATACCTTCCAATACTTTCCCCACTATAGATGTAAGACTAACTGGTCTATAATTACCTGGTTCAGCTTTACTTCCCTTTTTGAATATAGGCACTACTTCCGCTATACGCCAGTCTTTGGGAACCATACTTGATATAACTGAATCCTTAAAGATCAAAGATAGCGGTTTTGCCAGTTCAGAGTGAAGCTCCCTTAGAACCCTTGGGTGAATACCATTGGGCCCTAGTGATTTATTAATCTTTAAATGTTTTAATCGGTCACAGACTACTTCCTCGCTTAAATGAGTACCTATCAGTGGGATATTCTCATTATTGAGATTGTGTGTCAGTCCCTGAATTGGGTCCTCTCTAGTGAATACTGTTGAAAAAAACTCATTTAGTGTGTCCGCTATGTCATTATCATTTTTGCTTAAGACTCCCAACTTGTCTTTTAAAGGGCCTATACTCTCCTTCTTTAATCTCTTGCTATTAATGTATTTAAAGAATTTTTTGGGATTCGCTTTGCTTTCCTTTGCTACTAGTTTTTCAGTTTCTACTTTAGCCGCTCTTATTTCCTTTTTGCAAATTTTGTTACATTCCTTATAGTGCTGAAATGACTCTGCTTCCCCGTCAGATTTGTATTTTTTAAATGCTCGCCTTTTCTTGCCCATAAGTTCCTTAATCTTTTTGTTAAGCCACATCGGTTTATGATTTTTATTCCTTTCTTTTGTTGCTCATAGGAATAAATTTGAGTGTATTTTTAGCTAGCAGGAATTTTAGTACCTCCCATTTCTCCGTAGTATTTTTTCCTAAAAACAAACCTTCCCATTCAATATCCCTGAAAAATACCCTCATCTTTTCAAAATTTGCTTTGCTAAAGTTTAGAGTCCTAGTTGAGCCAGTATAGGGCTGTTTATGGAAACTGATATTGAATGTGACCATATTGTGGTCGCTGTTTCCTATGGGTTCCCCTACTATAATACCTGATACCAAATCCCCATTGTTTGTTAATACCAGGTCTAAGATTGCATTGTACCTAGTTGGTTCCTCAATTAGTTGGATTAAGTAGTTATCATTAAGTGTGTTTAAAAACATATTGCCCCTAGCAGTATCACATGAATCGTTTTTCCAGTTTATCTCTGGATAGTTAAAATCTCCCATCACTACTATGTCTCCTACTCCTGCTGCTATTTCAATTTGCTTTAGTAACAATTCCTCATCAGATGCGTTGATACCAGGCGACCTATAGCATACACCCAATACTAACTTTTTTATTCCTTTTTCCCCGCATGCAATTTCTACCCATAATGTCTCGACAGTGTCTACAGTCCACTCCTGAATATCTTCCCGACCCTAAAACAAACCCTTACCCTAATACGAACCCTAACCCTAATACGAACCCTAACCCTAACTCTAACACTACTTTAACACTAACCCTAACCCTAATACGAACCCTAACCCTAATACAAACACTAGCCCTGACCCTATCCCTAAACCTGACCCAACCCTAACCCTAATATGAACCCTATCCCTAACCCTTACCCTAATATGAACCCTAATACGAACCCTAACCCTAATACCAAAATACCCTAACCCTAACTAACCCTAACCCTAACCCTAATACGATCCCTAACCCTAACTAACCCTAACCTAACCCTAATACTCTAACCCTAATACCCTAACACTAACCCTAACCTAACCGTTACACTTACCTTTACCCTATTACCCAAACCCTAACCCTAACCTAACCCTAACACTAACCATAACCCTAACCATAATACCCTAATCCTAAACCTAACCCTAAATACAATACGAACCCTAAACATAATCATAATACCCTAACCCTAACCCAACCCTAACCCTAACCCTAACCTAACCCTAATCCTAGCCTTTCACACAAACCCCAACCCTAACACAAACCCTAACCCTAATACCACTACCCTAATTCTAACCCTAGCACCCTAACCATAACCCTAATACCCTAAGCCTAACCATAATACTAACCCTAACCCTAACAAGAAACACTAAACCCTAACGCTAAACCTAATATGAACCCTAACCCTAATATGAACCGTAACCCAAGCCCTAACCCTAATACGAGCCCTAAACCTAATACTAACCCTGACCCTAACCCTAACCCTGACACAAAGCTAACCCTAACCCTAAATAACCCTAACCCTTATCCTAATAACACTAACCCTAACTCTAAAACACTAACCATAATCCTATTACGAACCCTAACACTAATACGAACCCTAACCCTAATACAAATCCTAACCCTGATCTGAACCCTAACACAAACCCTAACCCTAACCCTAATACCGTAATACCCTAACCCTAACTCTAACTAACCCTAATACCATAACCCTAATTTCCTAATTCCCTAACCATAACCCTAAAACCCTAACCCTAATTCTTATACCCTAACCCTAACTGTAATACAAACCCTAACCATAATACCCTAACCAAATCCTAACCCTAACCCTAACACTAACCCTAACACGAACCCTAACCCAAAACCTAACCCTAATACGAACCCTAACCCTAACCTAACCCTACCTCTAATGCTACCTTAACCATAACTATAACCCTTATACCTCTAATACGAACCCTAACCCTAAAAAAAACCCTAAACCTAACGCTACCCTAACCCTATCCCTAATATGAACCCTAACCTCTAACCCTAACACACAAATACCCAAACCCTAACCCTATGTAACCCTAACCATAATCCTAATACGAACACTAACCCTAACAAACCTTAACCCTAACCCTAATACCCTAACACTAATACTGTAATACCCTAACCCTAACTCTAACTAACCCTAATACCATAACCCTAATTTCCTAATTCCCTAACCCTAACCCTAAAACCCTAACCCTAATCCTTAAACCCTAACACGAACCCTAACCCAAAACCTAACCCTAATACGAACCCTAACCATAACCTAACCCTACCTCTAATGCTACCTTAACCATAACTATAACCCTAATACCTCTAATACGGACCCTAACCCTAAAAAAAAAACACTAAACCCAATGCTACCCTAACCCTATCCCTAATATGAACCCTAACATCTAACCCTAACACACAAATACCCAAACCCTAACCCTATGTAACCCTAACCCTAATCCTAATACGAACACTAACCCTAAATAACCTTAACCCTAACCCTAATACCCTAACACTAATACCCTATCCCTAATACCCTAACCCTAACCCTAAAACCCTAACCCTAATCCTTATACCCTAACCCTAACATGAACCCTAACCCTAAACCTAACCCTAATACGAACCCTAACCCTAACCTAACCCTTACTCTAACGTCACCCTAACCCTTACTATAACCCTAATACCTCTAATACGAACCCAAACCCTAAAACAAACCCTAACCCTAACGTGAACCCTAAATCTAACGCTACCCTAACCCTATCCTTAATATAAACCTTACTCCCAACCCTAACCCCCTAATACTCTAACCCTAACCCTAAGTAACCCTAACCCTAATCCTAATAACGCTAAACCTAACACCCTAAAACCCTAATCCTAATATGAACCCTAACCCTAATGCTAACCCTAATATGAACCTTAGCCCTAACCCTAATACGAACCCTAACCCTAGACCTAACCCTAAAATGTACCATAATACAAACCATAACCCTAATACCCTAATACCCTAACCCTAACGCGAACCCTAACCCTAACCCTAATGCAACCCTAACCCTAATATGAATCCTAACCCTAATACGAACCCTATCTCTAATATGAACCCTAAACATAACCCTAACTAACCCTAACCCTAAAACCCTATCCCTAATACTCTTACCCTAATACCCTAAACCTAACCCTAACCCTAATACCCAAACCCTAACCCTAACCGAACCCTAACACTAACCCTAACCCTAATACCATTACCCTAATCTGACCGTATAACCCTAACCCTAATACCCTAACCCTAACCCTAACCTAACCCTATCCCTAACCCTAACCCTTATACGAACCATAACCCTAACAAGAAACCCTAACCCTAATACAAACCCTAACTCTAACGCAACCCTAACCCTAACTATAACCCTAATATCTCTAATACGGATCCTAACCCTAACGCTAACCCTAATACAAACCCTAACCCTAACCATAATATGAACCCTAACCCAAACCTAACCATAATACGAACCCTAACCCTAATACAAACCCTGACCCTGACTCTGACCCTGACCCTAACCCTTACCCTAACCCTAATACCATTACCTTAATCTAACCATATAACCCTAACCCTAATACCTAACCCTAATACCCTAACCCTAACCCTAACCTAACCCTATCCCTAACCCTAACCCTTATACGAACCCTAACCCTAACAAGAAACCCTAACCCTAATACAAACCCTAACTCTAACGCTACCCTAACCCTAACTATAACCCTAATATCTCTAATACGAATCCTAACCCTAACGCTAACCCTAATACAAACACTAACCCTAACCATAATATGAACCCTAACCCAAACCCTAACCATAATACGAACCCTAACCCTAATACAAACCCTGACCCTGACTCTGACCCTGACCCTAACCCTGACCCAACGCAAACCCTAATATGAACCCTAACCCTAACACCCTAATACCCTAAACCTAACCCCAACCCTAACTAACCCTATGCCTAATCCAAATAACCCTAACCCTAAAACTCTAACCCTAACACTAATACGAACCCTAACATTTATACAAACCCTAACTCTAATATGAACCCTAACCCTAATACGAACCCTAACCTTAATACGAACCCAAACCCTAACACGAACCCTAACCCTAACATGAACCCTAACCTAACCCTAACCCTAATAACTCTAATACAAACCCTAACATTAACCCTAATACGGTCCCTAACCCTTATACGAACCCTAACCCTAACCCTAATACAAATCCTAACCCTAACCCTAATCTGAACCCTAATACAAACCCTAACCCTTATACCCAAATACCCTAACCCTAACTAAACCTAACCCTTATACCATAACCCTAATTCCTTAACCCTAACCCTAACCATAAAATCCTAACCCTAACCCTAATACCCTAACCCTAACCCTAATATGAACCCTAACACGAACCCTAACCCTAAGTAACCCTAACCAAACCCTACCCCTAACCCTAACATAAACCTAAACCTAAGCCTTACACAAACCCTAACCCTTTCACAAACCCTAACACGAACCCTAATCCTAATGCTACTCTAACCCTAACCCTAATATGTACCCTAACCTTAATACGTACCCTATCTAACCTTAATCTTAACCCTAACCCTAATACCCTAACCCTAACCCTAATACCCTATCCCTAATACCCTAACACTAACCCTAACCTAACCCTAGCCCTAACCCCAACAATAACCCAACCCTAACACGAACCCTATCCCTAAACCTAACCCTAATACGAACCCTAACCTAACCCTAACCCTAACGCTAACGCTACCCTAACCCTAACTATAACCCTAATACCTCTAATACGAACCCTAACCCTAAAAGAAACCCCAACTTAAACCATAACCCTAACACTACCCTAACCCTATCCCTAATATGAACCCTAACCCTAACCTCTAACCCTAACACCCTAATGCCCTAACCCTAACCCTAAAACAAACCCTAACCCTAACACGAACCCTAACCTTAATGCTACCCTAACCCTATCCCTAATATGAACCTTAACCCCCAGCCCTAACCCCAACACCCTAATAATCTAACCCTAATCCTAATAACACTAAACCTAACCCTAAAACCCTAACCCTAATACGAACCCTAACCCTATCGCTAACCCTAATATGAACCCTAGCCCTAACCCTAATATGAACCTAACCCTAACCCTAATATGAACCCTAATACAAACCTTAACCCTAATATGAACCCTAATACCCTAATTCTCTAACCCTAACAAACCCTAACCCTAATGCTACCCTAACCATAACCCTAATACGAATCCTAACCCTAATACGAACCCTAACTCAAATATGAACCGTAAACATAACCCTAACTAACCCTAACCCTAAAACCCTATCCCTAATACTCTAACCCTATTACCCTAAACCTAACCCTAACCCTAACCCTAATACCCAACCCCTAACCCTAACCGAACACTAACCCTAACACTAACCCTAACCCTAATACCGTAATACCCTAACCCTAACTCTAACTAACCCTAATACCATAACCCTAATTTCCTAATTCCCTAACCCTAACCCTAAAACCCTAACCCTAATCCTTATACCCTTACCCTAACCCTAATACAAACCCTAACCCTAATACCCTAACCAAATCCTAACCCTAACCCTAACACTAACCCTAACACGAACCCTAACCCAAAACCTAACCCTAATACGAACCCTAACCCTAACCTAACCCTACCTCTAATGCTACCTTAACCATAACTATAACCCTAATACCTCTAATACAAACCCTAACTATAAAAAACCCTAAACCTAACGCTACCCTAACCCTATCCCTAATATGAAGCCTAACCTCTAACCCTAACACACTAATACCCAAACCCTAATACCCTATGTAACCCTAACCCTAATCCTAATACAAACACTAACCCTAACTAACCTTAACCCTAACCCTAATACCCTAACCCTAACCTAACCCTAACACTAACATTAACCCTAACACGCTGGGACGTGCGGTGAGCTAAATGGCTCAAGAGGCACTGGCTAACTCCATAGCCAGATTTACACAAAATATATGAGCCAAAGGGATCATGTGGGCATTATACACAGCTGCAGCAGTATAAACTCCAGGAAATTTTTGGAGTTTTGATCAGATATGTGCAGTAGAGATAAACAGGTGAGGCACTGCCTCACCTGCCATAGACTTTTGACTCCACATTTTTGGCTATAAAAATTATTACAATATGCAAAAAAGATTTTTCAAACATATTCTTTTTATTTTTCACATACTTTATACAGTCAAAACTCTGGCACAAACGTTAGTATGAAAGGAATGGCTCTGCCTCACCTGCCTCACCCCACCGCACGTCACTGCAGTAACACGAACCATAACCCAAAACCTAACCCTAATACGAACCCTAACCCTAACCTAACACTAACCCTTACTCTAACGCTACCCTAACCCTAACTATAACCCTAATACCTCTAATACGAACCATAACCCTAAAACAAACCCTAACCCTAACGTGAACCCTAAACCTAAAGCTACCCTAACCCTATCCTTAATATGAACCCTAACTCCCAACCCTAACCCCCTAATACTCTAACCCTAACCCTAAGTAACCCTAACCCTAATCCTAATAACCCTAAACCTAACACCTTAAAACCCTAATCCTAATACGAACCCTAACCCTAATGATAACCTAATACGAACCTTAGCCCTAACCCTAATACAAACCCTAAACCTAGCCCTAACCCTAAAATGAACCCTAATAGAAACCCTAACCCTAATACCCTAATACCCTAACCCTAACTAACCCTAACGCGAACCCTAACCCTAATGCAACCCTAACCCTAATACGAATTCTAACCCTAATAAGAACCCTAACTCTAATATGAACCCTAAACATAACCCTAACTAACCCTAACCCTAAAACCCTATCCCTAAAACTCTAACCCTAATACCCTAAACCTAACCCTAACCCTAACCGTAATACCCAAACCCTAACCCTAACACTAACCTTAACCCTAAAACCATAACCCTAATCTAACCATATAACCCTAACCCTAATACCTAACCCTAATACCCTAACCCTAACCCTAACCTAACCCTATCCCTAACCCTAACCCTTATACGAACCCTAACCCTAACAAGAAACCCTAATACAAACCCTAACTCTAACACTACCCTAACCCTAACTATAACCCTAATATCTCTTATACGAATCCTAACCCTAACGCTAACCCTAATACAAACCCTGACCCTAACCATAATATGAACCCTAACCCAAACCCTAACCATAATACGAACCCTAACCCTTATACAAACCCTGACCCTGACTCTGACCGTGACCCTAACCCTAACCCTGACCCAACGCTAACCCTAATATGAACCCTAACCCTAACACCATAATACCCTAAACCTAACCCTAACCCTAACTAACCCTATGTCTAATCCTAATAACCCTAACCCTAACCCTAAAACCCTAACCCTAACACTAATACGAACCCTAACACTTATACAAACCCTAACCCTAATACGAACCCCAACCCTAATACTAACCCTAACCCTTATACTAACCCTAACCCTAATACGAACCCTAAACCTAACGCTACCCTAACGCTAATACGAACCCTAACCTTAATACGAACCCAAACCCCAACACGAACCCTAACCCTAACATGAACCCTAACCTAACCCTAACCCTAATAACTCTAATACAAACCGTAACATTAACCCTAATACGGTCCCTAACCCTAATACGAACCCTAACCCTAACCCTAATACAAATCCTAACCCTAACCCTAATCTGAACCCTAATACAAACCCTAACCCTTATACCCAAATACCCTAACCCTAACCTTATTCCTTAACCCTAACCCTAACCATAAAATCCTAACCCTAACCCTAATACCCTAACCCTAAAACGAACCCTAACCCTAATACCCTAACCAAACCCTACCCCTAACACTAACCCTAACCTAACTGTAACCCTTACACAAACCCTAACCTTAACACAAACCCTAACCCTAAAACGAACCCTAACCCTAATGCTACTCTAACCCTAACCCTAATATGTACCCTAACCCTAATACGTACCCTATCTAACCTTAACCTTAACCATAACCATAATACCCTAACCCTAAACCTAATACCCTATCCCTAATACCCTAACCCTAACCTAACCCTAACCCTAACCCCAACAATAACCCAGCCCTAACACGAACCCTAACCCTAAACCTAACCCTAATACGAACCCTAACCGAACCCTAACACTAACTCTAACGCTACCCTAACCCTAACTATAACCCTAATACCTCTAAGACCAACCCTAACCCTAAAAGAAACCCCAATATGAACCCTAACCCTAACCTCTAACCCTAACACCCTAATGCCCTAACCCTAACCCTAAAACAAACCCTAACCCTAACACGAACCCTAACCCTAACGATACCCTAACCCTATCCCTAATATGAACCCTAACACCCTAATACTCTAACCCTAATCCTAATAACACTAAACCTAAATCTAAAACCCTAAAACCCTAACTATAATACGAACCCTAACCCTATTGCTAACCCTAATATGAACCCTAGCCCTAACCCTAATACGAACCCTAACCCTAACCCTAATACAAATCCTAACCCTAACCCTAACCCTAATCTGAACCCTAATACAAACCCTAACCCTTATACCCAAATACCCTAACCCTTTCCTTATTCCTTAACCCTAACCCTAACCATAAAATCCTAACCCTAACCCTAATACCCTAACCCTAATACGAACCCTAACCCTAATACCCTAACCAAACCCTACCCCTACCCCTAACCTAACTCTAACCCTTACACAAACCCTAACACAAACCCTAACCCTAACACGAACCCTAACCCTAATGCTACTCTAACCCTAACCCTAATATGTACCCTAACCCTAATACGTACCCTATCTAACCTTAACCTTAACCCTAACCATAATACCCTAACCCTAACCCTAATACCCTATCCCTAATACCCTAACCCTAACGTAACCCTATCCCTAACCCCAACAATAACCCAACTCTAACACGAACCCTAACCCTAAACCTAACCCTAATACGAACCCTAACCTAACCCTAACCCTAACTCTAACGCTACCCTAACCCTAACTATAACCCTAATACCTCTAATACCAACCCTAAAAGAAACCCCAACGTGAACCCTAACCCTAACACTACCCTAACCCTATCCCTAATATGAACCCTAACCTCTAACCCTAACACCCTAATGCCCTAACCCTAACCCTAAAACAAACCCTAACCCTAACACGAACCCTAACCCTAAAGATACCCTAACCCTATCCCTAATATGAACCCTAACACCCTAATACTCTAACCCTAATCCTAATAACACTAAACCTAACTCTAAAACCCTAAAACCCTAACCATTATACGAACCCTAACCCTATCGCTAACCCTAATATGAACCCTAGCCCTAACCCTAATACGAACCCTAACCCTAACCCTAATATGAACCCTAATACAAACCCTAACCCTAATATGATCCCTAATACCCTAATTCTCTAACCCTAACAAACCCTAACCCTAATGCTACCCTAACCATAACCCTAATACGAATCCTAACCCTAATACGAACCCTAACTCTAATATGAACCCAAAACATAACCCTTACTAACCCTAAACCTAAAACCCTATCCCTAATACTCTAACCCTAATAACCTAAACCTAACCCTAACCCTAACCCTAATACCCAAACCCTAACCCTAACCGAACCTTAACCCTAACACTAACCCTAACCATAATACCATTACCCTAATCTAACCATATAACCCTAACCCTAATACCTAACCCTAATACCCTAACCCTAACCTAACCCTATCCCTAACCCTAACCCTTATATGAACCCTAACCCTAACAAGAAACCCTAACCCTAATACAAACCCTAACTCTAACGCTACCCTAACCATAACTATAACCCTAATATCTCTTATACGAATCCTAACCCTAACGCTAACCCTAATACAAACCCTAACCATAATATGAACCCTAACCTCTAACCCTAACACCCTAATGCCCTAACCCTAAAACAAACCCTAACCCTAACACAAACCCTAACCCTAACGCTACCCCAACCCTATCCCTAATATGAACCCTAACCCCCAACCCTAACCCTACTACCCTAATACTCTAACCCTAACCCTAAGTAACCCTAACACTAATCCTAATAACCCTAAACCTAACCCTAAAACCCTAACCCTAATACGAACCCTAACCCTATCACTAACCCTAATATGAACCCTAGCCCTAACCCTAATACGAACCCTGGCCCTAACCCTAATATGAACCCTAATACAAACCCTAACCCTAATATGAACCCTAATACCCTAATTCTCTAACCCTAACAAACTCTAACCCTAATGCTACCCTAACCATAACCAAAATACGAATCCTAACCCTAATACGTACCCTAACTCTAATATGAACCCTAACTCTAACTAACCCTAATCCTAATGCCCTAACCCTATCCCTAATACTCTAACCCTAATACCCTAACCTAACCCTAACCCTAATACCCAAACTCTAACCCTAACCGAAACCTAACCCTAACACTAACCCTAATACCATTACCCTAATTCTAACCCTATGACCCTAACCCTAATACGAACCCTAACCCTATCAAGAAGCCCTAACCCTAATACGAACCCTAACCCGAACTCTAACGCTACCCTAACCCTAACTATAACCCTAATATCTCTAATACGAATCCTAACCCTAACTCTAACCTTAATACGAATCCTAACCCTAATATGAACCCTAACCCTAACACCCTAATACCCTAAACCTAACCCTAACCCTAAATAACCCTATGCCTAATCCTAATAACCCTAACCCTAACCCTAAAACCCAAACCCTAACACTAATACAAACCCTAACACTTATACAAACCCTAACCCTAATACCCTAATGCCCTAACCCTAACCCTAAAACAAACCCTAACCCTAACACGAACCCTAACCCTAAAGATACCCTAACCCTATCCCTAATATGAACCCTAACACCCTAATACTCTAACCCTAATCCTAATAACACTAAACCTAACTCTAAAACCCTAAAACCCTAACCATTATACGAACCCTAACCCTATCGCTAACCCTAATATGAACCCTAGCCCTAACCCTAATACGAACCCTAACCCTAACCCTAATATGAACCCTAATACAAACCCTAACCCTAATATGATCCCTAATACCCTAATTCTCTAACCCTAACAAACCCTAACCCTAATGCTACCCTAACCATAACCCTAATACGAATCCTAACCCTAATACGAACCCTAACTCTAATATGAACCCAAAACATAACCCTTACTAAAACTGAAAACCAAATACCTAACTGACAGCGCCTAAATGAATGAATACATAAATACCAATGTGTAACTGCACCTGAGCGCTGCCGAGAGTAGGCACTGTGCGTGTGCCTATGGATACAATGTTAAAGAAAAAAGAAAGAGATCGGCTGCGCTTGTGGTGCTTTACAAAGAGGTATAAATCATGGAGAGTTGACAGATTTATACAAAAAGCATGTTTATTTACTTAAAAAATTCATCAACAAATCATATGTAACATAATAAATAAATAACTGTACTCTGAAACACCGTTATATAATTCACAGTATCTATCCAGCTCTATATGTAATATTCCCCTGATTTAGGTTTCGGATAGTTACTTGTTGTCAATTGTAACCAATATTAAACCCAAGTAGATACAATTAAACTCTGCAGTGAATTGTTACTTAATCACTCCAATAACAGAGAAGCAAGGGACCAGCGAAACAATGGAATAGATTAGGCAATATACAGTTTTTACCTCTCCTGTGGGCTGGTGCTACCGAGCGTCCTCGGTGCAGTCCTATATTAGGCCCACTATGTGATGTTTTAGGGAGAGAAATGTGATGGAAAGATGTTGATCCCAGTTTTCTGTTGGATACGTGAGTCCCAAGCGCCAGATGATAATTGTGTTATACCTAGGGCTGGTGGAAATCCTTTAAGTGCCCTGAGCATAGGTATTGGCACACCTTGTTACCGCTGATTGTGGTGTAGACTCACAGGTACAGTGCAGGTCGGGACTGCCGCATCGGCAAGCACAGGAAATTAAACGCTGTCCCGTATCCAAGGAGCTGTTTAAAGTAATGCTGACTGGCGTTACCGGATCAGATGTAGCTGTATGACGGTGATGCGGGTTGTGGTTTTCCCACTGTCGGGGAACAACTGTTGGAACTTACAATGTCCCGCGGCTAAAACCTAAACCTAAAACCCTATCCCTAATACTCTAACCCTAATAACCTAAACCTAACCCTAACCCTAATACCCAAACCCTAACCCTAACCGAACCTTAACCCTAACACTAACCCTAACCATAATACCATTACCCTAATCTAACCATATAACCCTAACCCTAATACCTAACCCTAATACCCTAACCCTAACCTAACCCTATCCCTAACCCTAACCCTTATATGAACCCTAACCCTAACAAGAAACCCTAACCCTAATACAAACCCTAACTCTAACGCTACCCTAACCATAACTATAACCCTAATATCTCTTATACGAATCCTAACCCTAACGCTAACCCTAATACAAACCCTAACCATAATATGAACCCTAACCTCTAACCCTAACACCCTAATGCCCTAACCCTAAAACAAACCCTAACCCTAACACAAACCCTAACCCTAACGCTACCCCAACCCTATCCCTAATATGAACCCTAACCCCCAACCCTAACCCTACTACCCTAATACTCTAACCCTAACCCTAAGTAACCCTAACACTAATCCTAATAACCCTAAACCTAACCCTAAAACCCTAACCCTAATACGAACCCTAACCCTATCACTAACCCTAATATGAACCCTAGCCCTAACCCTAATACGAACCCTGGCCCTAACCCTAATATGAACCCTAATACAAACCCTAACCCTAATATGAACCCTAATACCCTAATTTTCTAACCCTAACATACTCTAACCCTAATGCTACCCTAACCATAACCAAAATACGAATCCTAACCCTAATACGTACCCTAACTCTAATATGAACCCTAACTCTAACTAACCCTAATCCTAATGCCCTAACCCTATCCCTAATACTCTAACCCTAATACCCTAACCTAACCCTAACCCTAATACCCAAACTCTAACCCTAACCGAAACCTAACCCTAACACTAACCCTAATACCATTACCCTAATTCTAACCCTATGACCCTAACCCTAATACGAACCCTAACCCTAACAAGAAGCCCTAACCCTAATACGAACCCTAACCCGAACTCTAACGCTACCCTAACCCTAACTATAACCCTAATATCTCTAATACGAATCCTAACCCTAACTCTAACCTTAATACGAATCCTAACCCTAATATGAACCCTAACACCCTAATACCCTAAACCTAACCCTAACCCTAAATAACCCTATGCCTAATCCTAATAACCCTAACCCTAACCCTAAAACCCAAACCCTAACACTAATACAAACCCTAACACTTATACAAACCCTAACCCTAATACCCTAATACCCTAACCCTAACCCTAACTAACCCTAACGCGAACCCTAACCCTAATACTACCCTCACCCTAACACGAACCCTAGCCCTAACCCTAAACCTAATATGAACCCTAACCATACTACCCTAACCCTAACCCAACTTTAACCCTAACCCTAATACCCTAACCCTAATACCCTAACCCTAAGCCTTATACCCAAACCCTAGCCCTAACCTAACCCTAACACTAAACAAAACCCTAATACCTTAATCTTAACCCTAACCCTAAACCTAATTCGAACCCTAACCCTAACCATAATACCCTAACCCTAACCAAACCTTTACCCTAATCCTAACCCTAACCCTAATCTAACATTAATCCTTACACAATCCCTAACACGAACCCTAACTCTAACCCTAATACCATTACCCTAATTCTAACCCTAATACCCTAACAAAACCTAACCCTAATACCCTAACCCTAATACCCTAACCTAACCCTAACCCTAATACGTACCCTAACCCTAAAAAGAATCCCTAACCCTAATACGAACCCTAACTCTAATGCTACCCTAACCCTAATATCTCTAATAAGAACACTAACTCTAAAGCTAACCCTAATACGAACCCTACCCTAATATGAACCCTAACCAAAACCCTAACCCTAATACAAACCATAACCCTAATACAAACCCTGACTCTGACACTGACCCTAACCCTAACCCTGACCCAATGCTAACCCTAACCCTAATATGAACCCTAACCACTAACCCTAACACTAACACACTAATTGCTTAACCCTAACCCTAACTAATCCTAATCCTAATACCCTAACCCTAAAACCCAAACTCTAACCCTAATACGAATACTAACACTAAAATAAACCCTAACCCTAATATGAACCCTAACCCTAATACGGACCCTAATACGAACCCTAACCCTAATACCATAATACCCTAACTAACCTTAACCCTAATACAATAACCCCAATTCTAACCCTAATACTCTTACCCTAATATGAAATTTAACCCTAACCCTAACTAACCCTAACCCTAATAACATAGCCTTAATACTCTAACCCTAATTCCCTAACCCCAACCTAAACCTAACACGAACCCTAACCCTAAATCTAACGCTACCCTAACACTAACCCTAACCCTAATACGAACCCTAACCCTAATTTGAACCCTAACCCTGACCCTGACCCTAACCCTAACCCTGACCCAACCCTAACTCTAACCCTAATACAAACCCTAACCCTAACTGTAACACGAACTCTAACCCTAATGCTAACCTAACCCTAACCCTAACACATATTCTAACCCGAACCCGAACCTGAACTCTTACCCTAATACGAACCCGAACCCTAACCCTATTATGAACCCTAATCCTAATACGAATCCTAACACTAATACGAACCCTAACTCTAATACCGTAACCCTAAAACGCTAAACCTAATACTAACCCTAACTCTAACCCTACAAATAATACGAACTCTAACCCTAACCCTAACATGAACCCAAACCCTAATATGAACCCTAACCCTAACGCTACTCTAACCCTAATAACCCTAATACGAACCCTAACCCTATCCCTATCCCTAATATTAACCCTAACCGTAACCCTAATACGAACCCTAACCCTAATACGAACCTTAATACGAACCCTAACACAAACCCTATCCCTAACATGAACCCTAAACCTAACCTAACCGTAACACTAATAACTCTAATACAAACCCTAACATTAACCCTAATCTGAACACTAACCATAACCCTAAAAAAAAACCTAACCCTAATATGAACCCTAACCCTAAAACTAACCCTGACACTAACCCTGACCCAAGCCTACAACTAACCCTAACCGAAATACCCTAACCCTAACCTTAACATGAACCCTAACTCTAACCCTAATGCTACTCTAACCCAAACACTAATACAAACCCTAACCATAATACGAACCCTAACACTAATATGGACCCTAACCCTAAATAACCCTAAACTTAACCCTAACCCTAATACCTAACCCTAACCCTAATACCCTAACCCTAATACCCTAACCCTAACCCTAATCCTAACCTAACCCCAACCCTAACCCTAATACACAAACCTAACCCTAAGCCCAACCCTAACACTAACCCTAACCATAACGCGAACCCTAACCCTAAACCTAACCCTAATAGAACCCTAATCCTAATACCCTAATCCTAACATAACCCTAACCTTAACTCTTACGCTACCCTAACCCTTTCTATAACCCAAATATCTCTAATAGGAACCCTAACCTTAATACAAACCCTAGCCCTAACCCAAACGCTAACCCTAATCCGAACCCTTATCTCTAACCCTAACACCTTAACCCTAACCATAACTAACCGTAACGTTAATCCTATTAACCCTAACCCTAAAACCCTATAACCCTAAAACTCTAACCCTAACCCTTATACGAACCCTAATCATAATACGAACCCTATCCCTAACCCTAATAGGAACCCTAACCCTAATATGAACCCTAATATGAACTATAACCCTAACACTAATACCCTAATACCCTAACTCTAACCCTAACTAACCCTTACCCTAATACTATAACCCTAATTCTAACCCTAATACCCTAGCCCTAAACCTAACCCAACCCTAACTCTAACCCTAATCCTAACCCTAACGCTAATACCCTAACCCTAATACGAACCCTAACTCTAACCATAACCTAACCCTAACACTAACCCTAATACCCTAACCCTAAACCTAACCCAACCCTAACTCTAACCCTAATCCTAACCTAAACCCTAACCCTAACCCTAACCCTAACCCAAACATGAACCCTAACCTAACCCTAACACTAATACCCTAACAGTAACATAACCCTAACCCTAACCATAATATCCTAATCCTAACCGTAACCCTAAACTAATCCTAACCCTTACCCTAACACAAACACTAATACAAACCCTAACCTAATACGAACCCTAAACCTATTACGAACCCTAACCCTAATACGAACCCTGACCCTAACCCTAACCCTGATGCAACCCTAACCATAATATGAACCCTAACCCTAATATGAACCCTAATACGAAACCTAACCCCAACTGTAATACCAAAATACCCTAACCCTAACTAACCCTAACCCAAACGTGAACCCTAACCCTAACGCTACCCTAACCGTAATCCTAATATGAACCCTAACCCTAATATGAACCCTAACCCTAACTAACCCTAACCCTAATACCCTAACCCTAATACTCTAACCGTAATACCCTAACCCTAATACCCTAACCCTAATACCCTAACCCTAACCTTATTATCAAAACCGTAACCCTAACCTAACCCTTTCACTAACCCTAACCCTAATACCTTAATCCTAGCCCTAAACCTAATATGAACCCTAAACATACTACCCTAACCCTAACCCAACCCTAACCCTAATACCCTAACCCTAATACCCAAACCCTAACCCTAATACCCTAACCCTAACACTAACCCTAACCCTAATACCTTAATCCTAACCCTAACCCTAAACCTAATACGAACCCTAACCCTAACCATAATACCCTAACTCTTACCCAACCCTAACCCTAATCCTAATATTAACCCTAATCTAACCTTAACCCTTACACAAACCATAACACGAACCCTAACTCTAACCGTAATAGCCTAACCCAAACCTAACCCTAATACCCTAACACTAATACCCTAAGCCTAACCCAAACCTAAACCTAATACCCTAACACTAATACCCTAAGCCTAACCCTAACCTAACCCTAACCCTAATACGAACCCTAACCCTAACAAGAATCCCTAACCCTAATACGAACCCTAACTCTAATGCTACCCTAACCCTAATATCTCTAATACGAACCCTAACCCTGACTCTAACCATAATACGGACCGTACCATAATATGAACCCGAACCAAAATCCTAACTCTAATACGAACCCTAACCCTGATACAAACCCTGACCCTGACACTGACCCTAACCCTAACCATGACCCAATGCTAACCCTAACCCTAATATGAACCCTAACCCTAACCCTAATACCTTAACCCTAACCCTAAATAACACTAAACCTAATCCTAATAACCCTAACCCTAAAACCCTAACCATAATACGAACCCTAACACTAATACGAACCCTAACGCTAATGCGGACCTGAATACGAACCCTAATCCTAATACCATAATACCCTAACCCTAACTAACCCTAACCTTAATAACATAACCCTAATTCTTACCCTAATACCCTTACCCTAATATGAACTCTAACCCTAACCCTAACAAACCCTAAACCTAATACCCTAACCCTAATACCCTAACCCTAATAACCCTAACCCAAACTCTAACCCTAGTAACCCTAATACTTACCCTAACCTTAACCCTAAACCCTAACCCTACTACAAACCCTAACCCTGATAACCCTAACCCTAATAACCCTAATAACCCTAACCCTAATACGAACCCTAACTCTAACCCTAACCTAACCCTAACCTTAACCCTAATACTCTAACCCTAAACCAAACCCAACCCTAACCCTAATCCTAACCTTAACCCTTACCTAACCCTGACACTTACACAAACCTTAACCCTAACTCTAACACGAACCCTAACCCTAACATGAACCCTAACCCTTAAGCTACTCTAACCCTAACCATAATACAAACCCTAAAATGAACCTTAACCCTAATACAATCCCTAACCTTAACACTAACCCTAATACCGTAACCCTAATACCCTATGCCTAATACCCTAACCTTAACACTAACCCTAACCTAACCCTAACCCAAACCCTAATAACCTAACCCTAACACTAACCTAACCCTAACCCTAAGAATAACCCTAAACCTAACCTTTAACCCTAACATGAAACCTAACCCTAAACCTAACCCTAATACGAACCTTAACCCTAACCTAACACTAACCCAACCCTAACACTAACCCTAACCCTAGTACCCTAACCCTTACCCAACCCTAATCCTAACCCTAACCTAACCCTAAACCTAAACCTAACTATAACGCTACTCTAACCCTAACTATAAGCCTAATACCTCATATTTGAAACCTAACCCTATCGCGAACCCTAACCCTAACGTTGCCCTAACCCTAATATGAACCATAACCCTAAGCCCTAACCCTAACACCCTAATACCCTAACCCTAACCGAAACTGTAAGTAACCCTAACCCTAATCCTAATAACCCTAACCCAAATCCTAAAAGCCTAAAACTCTAACCCTAATATGAACCCAAACCCTAACCCTAATACAAACACTAACCCTAATACGAACCCTAACCCAAACCCTAATACTCTAACCCTAATACGCTAACCCTAACCCTAATACCCTGACCCAAACCCTAACCCTAATATGAACACTAACCCTAATACAAACCCTAACCCTAAAACCCTAACCCAAACCCTAAAACCCTATCCCTAACCCTAACCCAAAACCCGAACCCAAAATCTGAACCCGAACCCTAGCCCCTAACCCTAAACCCTAACCCTAATACGAACCCTAACCCTAATACCCCAACTAACCCTAAACCCTAACCGTATCCGTAACCCTAAAACATTAACCCAAAACGCAACCCCAACCCTAACCCTAATACTCTAACCCTAATTACCCTAACCCTAATCCCCTAACCCTAATACGAACCCTAACCTTTACTCAAACCCTAACCCTAAACCGAACCCTAACCCTAACCATGACATGAACCCTAACTCTAACCCTAACCCTAACACTAAAACCCTACTCCTAATAACTCTAACCCTAATAACCCTAACCCTAACCCCTAACCCAAACCATAATAACCCAAACAGTAACCCTAAAACCCTAACCTTAACACCCGAACCCTAACATGAACCCTTAACATAACCCTAACCCTAAAACCCTAACCCTTAACCCTAACACAAACCCTAACACGATCCCTAACCCTAACCCTAAAACCCTAAAAGTAACACAATAATCCTAACCATAAAACCATAAAACCCTAACCATAACCATAATACCCTAAACCTAACCCTAATACCCTAACCCTAATACCCTAACCCTAACCCTAACCTTAATACAAGCCCTAACCCTAACCCAAACGTGAACCCTAACCCTAACACTACCTTAACCCTAACCCTAATATGAACCGTTACCCCGAACCCTAACACTCTAATACCCTAACCTTAACCCTAACTAACCCTAACCTTTAATCCTAATAACCCTAACCCTAACCCAAACTCTAACCCTAACCATAATAATCCTAATCCTTACCCTAACCTTAACCCTAAACCCTAACCATACTACAAACCCTAACCCTGATAACCCTAACCCTAATAACTCTAATAACCCTAACCCTAATACGAACCCTAGCTCTATCCCTAACCTTACCCTAACCTTAACCCTAATACCCTAACCCTAAACCTAACCCAACCATAACCCTAACCCTAATCCTAACCTTAACCCTAACCTTAACCTAACCCTAACACTTACACAAACCTTAACCCTAACCCTAACACGAACCCTAACACTAACATGTACCCTAACCCTTATGCTACTCTAACCCTAACCAAAATACAAACCCTAAAACGAACCTTAACCCTAATACAAACCCTAACCTGAACACTAACCCTGATTCCCTAACCCTAATACCCTATGCCTAATACCCTAACCCTAACACTAACCCTAACCTAACCCTAACCAAAACCCTAATAACCTAACCCTAACACTAACCTAACCCTAACCCTAAAAATAACCCTAAACCTAACCTTTAACCCTAAAATGAACCCTAACCCTAAACCTAACCCTAATACGAACCCTAACCCTAACCTAACACTAACCCAACCCTAACACTAACCCTAACCCTAGTACCCTAACCCTAACCCTTACCCAACCCTAACCCGAATCCTAACCCTAACCTAACCCTGAACCTAAACCTAACTATAACGCTACCCTAACCCTAACTATAACCCTAACACCTCATATAAGAACCCTAACCCTATCGCGAACCCTAACCCTAATGCTACCCTAACCCTAACCCTAATATGAACCCTAACCCCTAACCCTAACACCCTAATACCCTAACCCTAACCATAACTATAAGTAGCCCTAACCCTAATCCTAATAACCCTAAACCTAATCCTAAAAGCCTAAAACTCTAACCCTAATACGAACCCTAACCCTAATAAGAACCCTAACCCTAATACGAACCCTATCCCAAACCCTAATACCCTAACCCTAAAACGCTAACCCTAATACCCTAAACCAAACCCTAATCTTAATACAAACCCTAACCCTACCCCTAATAACCCTAATAATCCTAACCCTTTAACCCTAACCCTAAAAACCCTAACCCAAACTCTAACCCTAACAATCCTAATCCTAACCCTAACCTTAACCCTAAACCCTTACCCTACTACAAACCCTAACCCTGATAACCCTAACCCTTATAACCCTAATAACCCTAACCCTAATACGAACCCTAACTCTATCCCTAACCTTACCCTAACCTTAACCCTAATACCCTAACCCTAAACCTTACCTAACCCTAACCCTAATCCTAACCTTAAACCTAACCTAACCCTAACACTTACACAAACCTTTACCCTAACGCTAACACGAACCCTAACCCTAACATGTACCCTAACCCTTACGCTACTCTAACCCTAACCATAATACAAACCCTAAAATGAACCTTAACCCTAATACAAACCCTAACCTTAACACTAACCCTAATACCCTAACCCTAACCCTAATACCCTATCCCTAATACACTAACCCTAACCTAACCCTAACCCAAACCCTAATACCCTAACCCTAACACTAACCTAACCCTAACCCTAAAAATAACCCTAAACCTAACCTTTAACCCTAACATGAACCCTAACCCTAAACCTAACCCTAATACGAACCCTAACCCTAACCTAACACTAACCCAACCCTAACACTAACCCTAACACTAGTACCCTAACCCTAACCCTAACCCTTTCCCACCCCTTACCCTAATCCTAACCCTAACCTAACCCTAAACCTAACCCTAACTATAACGCTACCCTAACCCTAACAATAACCCTAATACCTCATATAAGAACCCTAACTCTATCACAAACCCTAACCCTAACGTTTCCCTAATCCTAATATGAACCCTAACCCTAAGCCCTAACCCTAACACCCTAATACCCTAACCCTAACCGTACCTATAAGTAACCCTAACCCTAATAATAATAACCCTTACCCTAATCCTGAAAGCCTAAAACTCTAACCCTGATACGAACCCTAACCCTAACCCTAATACAAACCGTAACCCTAATAAGAACCCTAACCCTAAAACGAACACTAACACAAACCCTAATACCCTAACCCTAATATGCTAACCCTAACCCTAATACCCTGACCCAAACCCTAACCCTAATATGAACCCTAACCCTAACACAAACCCTAACCCTAAAACCCTAACCCAAGCCCTAAAACCCTATCCCTAACCCGAACCCGAACCCAAAACCCGAACCCGAACCCAAAACCCGAACCCGAACCCTAGCCCCTAACCCTAACCCTAAACCCTAACCCTAATACGAACCCTAACCCTAATACCCCAAGTAACCCTGACCCCTAACCGTAACCGTAACCCTAAAACCTTAACCCAAAACACAACCCCAATCCTAACCCTAATACTCTAACCCTAATTACCCTAACCCTAATACCCTAACCCTAATACAAACCCTAACCTTTACTCAAACCCTATCCCTAAACCGAACCCTAACCATAACCATGACATGAACCCTAACTCTAACCCTAACCCCTAACTCAAACACTAAAACCCTACTCCTAATAACTCTAACCCTAATAACCCTAACCCTAACCCCTAACCCAAACCATAATAACCCAAACAGTAACCCTAAAACCTTAACACCCGAACCCTAACATGAACACTTAACATAACCCTAATCCTAAAACCCTACCCCTAACCCTAACCCTAAAACCCTAACATCCTAATCCTAACTATAAAACACTAACCATAATACCCTAAACCTAACCCTAATACCCTAACCCTAACCCTAATACCCTAACCCTAACCTTAATACAAACCCTAACCCAAACGTGAACCCTAACCCTAACACTACCCTAACCATGACCCTAATACGAACCGTTACCCCTAACCCTAACAGCCTAACACCTTAACCTTAACCCTAACTAACCCGCTACCCTAACCCTAACCCTAAAACGAACCCAAACCCTAACTAACCCTAACCCTTTTACCCTAACCCTAATACCCTAACCCTAACCTTAATACCAAAATCCTAACTCTAACCTAACCCTAACCCTAACACTAACCTTAACACTAATACCTTAATCCTAACCTTAACCCTAAACCTAATATGAACCCTAAACATACTACCCTAACCCTAACCCAACCCTAACCCTAATACCCTAACCCTAATACCATAACCCTAACCCTAATACCCAAACCCTAACCCTAACACTAACCCTAATCCTAATACCTTAATCCTAACCCTAACCCTAAATCTAATATGAACCCTAACCCTAACCATAATACCCTAACCCTAACCCAACCCTAACCCTAATCCTAATCCTAACCCTAATCTGACTTTAACCCTTACACAAACCCTAACACAAACCCTAACTCTAACCCTAATACCCTAACCCAATCCTAACCCTAATACCCTAACACTAATACCCTAAACCTAACCCAAACCTAATCCTAATACCCTAATACTAATACCCTAAGGCTAACCCTAACCTAACCAAAACCCTAATACGAACCCTAACCCTAACAAGAATCCCTAACCCTAATACGAACCCTATCTCTAATGCTACCCTAACCCTAATATCTCTAATACGAACCCTAACCCTAACGCTAATATGAACCCGAACCAAAACCCTAACTCTAATACGAACCCTAACCCTGATACAAACCCTGACCCTGACACTGACCCTAACCCTAACCATGACCCAATGCTAACCCTAACCCTAATATGAACCCTAACCCAAACCAATAACCCTAACCGTAATACCTTAACCCTTACCCTAAATAACCCTAACCCTAATAACCCTAACCCTAAAACCCTAACCCTTATACGAAAACTAACACTAATACGAACCCTAACACTAATACGGACCTTAATACGAACCCTAACCCTAATACCATAATACTCTAATCCTAACTAACCCTAACCTTAATACCATAACCATAATTCTAACCATAATACCCTTACCCTAATATGAACTCTAACCCTAACCCTAACTAACCCTAAACCTAAAACCCTAACCCTAAAATCCTAACCCTAAAATCCTAACCCTAACCCTAAAACAATTACCCTAACCCAAAATCTTAACCATAACTCTAACCCTTACCCTGATTAACCTAACCCTAATAACCCTAATAACACTTACCCTGAAACCCTAACCCTAATAACCCTGACCCTAACCCAAACACTAACCCTAACCCGAACCCTAACCCTAAAACCCTAAACCTAACCCGAACCCTAACCCTAATAACCGTAACCCTAATACCCTAACCCTAACTCTTATACCCTAACCCTAATAATCTAACCCTAACTCGAACCCTAACCCTAACTCGAACCCTAACCCTAAAACCCTAAAACTAACCCTAACACTACCCCTTACCCGAACCGGAACCCTAACACCAATATCCTCTAAAACACTGACCATAACCCTTAAACCCTAACCCTAGTACCCTAACCCTAATCTTAATACAACCCCTAACCCTAACCCTAATAACCCAAATAATCCTAACCCTAAAACCCTAACCCTAATAACCCTAACCCAAACTCTAACCCTAACCCTAATAACCCTAATCCTTACCCTAACCTTAACCCTAAACCCTAACCCTACTACAAACCCTAACCCTGATAACCCTAACCCTAATAACCCTAACCCTAATACGAACCCTAACTCTAACCCTAACCTAACCCTAACCTTAACCCTAATACCCTAACCCTAAACCTAACCCAACCCTAACCCTAACCCTAATCCTAACCTTAACGCTAAACCTAACCCTAACCCTAACACTTACACAAACCTTAACCCTAACACGAACCCTAACCCTAACATAAACCCTAACCCATACGCTACTCTAACCCTAACCATAATACAAACCCTAAAACGAACCTTATCCCTAATACAAACCCTAACCTTAAGACTAACCCTAATACCCTAACCCTAATACCCTATGCCTAATACCCTAACCCTAACACTAACCCTAACCTAACCCAAACCCAAACCCTAATAACCTAACCCTAACACTAATCTAATCCTAACCCTAAAAATAACCCTAAACCTAACCTTTAACCCTAACAAGAACCCTAACCCTAAACCTAACACTAATACGAACCCTAACCCTAACCTAACACTAACCCAACCCTAACACTAACCCTAACCCTAGTACCCTAACCCTTACCCAACCCTAACCCTAATCCTAACCCTAACATAACCCTAAACCTAACTATAACCCTACCCTAACCCTAACTATAACCCTAATACCTCATATAAGAACCCTAGCCCTAATATGAACCCTAACCCTAACTAACCCTAATAACCTAACCCTATCCTAACACTAACCCAACCCTAACACTAACCCTAGTACCCTAACCCTTACCCAACCCTAACCCTAATCCTAACCCTAACCTAACCCTAAACCTAACCCTAACTATAACGCTACCCTAACCCTAACTATAACCCTAATACCTCATATAAGAACCCTAACTCTATCACAAACCCTAACCCTAACGTTTCCCTAACCCTAATATGAACCCTAACCCTTAGCCCAAACACTAACACGCTAATACACTAATCCTAACCATAACTATAAGTAACCCTAACCCTAATCCTAATAACCCTAACCCTAATCCTAAAAGCCTAAAACTCTAACCAATACGAACCCTAACCCTAACACTGATACAAACCCTAACCCTAATAAGATCCCGAACCCTAATACGAACCCTAACCCAAACCCTAATACCCTAACCCTAAAACGCTAACCCTAACCCTAATACCCTGACCCAAACCCTAACCCTAATATGAACCCTAACCCTAATACAAACCCTAACCCTAAAACCCTAACCCAAACCCTAAAACCCTATCCCTAACCCTAACCCAAAATCCTAACCCGAACCCAAAACCCGAACCCGAACCGTAGCCCCTAACCCTAACCCTAAACCCTAACCCTAATACGAACCCTAACCCTAATACCCCAACTAACCCTAACCCCTAACCTTTACCGTAGCCCTAAAAACCTTAACCCAAAACGCAACCTCATCCCTAACCCTAATACCCTAACCCTAATTACCCTAACCCTAATACCCTAACCTTTACTCAAACCCTAACCCTAACCTTAACCCTGGAACCCTTACCCTAACCCTAATAACCCTGACCCTAACCCGGACACTAACCCTAAACCGAACCCTAATCCTAACCCTGATCTTAAACCCTAAACCTAACCCTAACCCGAACCTGAACCCTAACCCTAATAACCGTAACCCTAATACCCTAACCCTTATACCCTAATCCTAATAACCTAACCCTAACTTGAGCCCTAACCCTAACTCGAACCTTAACCCTAAAACCCTAAAACTAACCCTAACACTATCCCTAACCCGAACCGGAACCCTAACCCTAACCCCAATATCCCTAACTCTAAAACACTATCCCTAACCCTTAAACCCTAACCCTAATACCCTAACCCTAATCTTAATACAAACCCTAACCCTAATAACCCTAATAATCCTAACCCAAAACCCTAACCCTAATAACCCTAACCCAAACTCTAACCCTAACCCTAATAACCCTAATCCTTACCCTAACCTTAACCCTAAACCCTAACCCTACTACAAACCCTAACCCTGATAACCCTAACCCTAATAACCCTAACCCTAATACGAACCCTAACTCTAACCCTAATACCCTAACCCTAACCCTAACCCTAAACTCAACCCAACCCTAACGCTAACCCTAATCCTAACCTTAACCCTAACCCTAACACTTACACAAACCTTAACCCTTACCCTAACACGAACCCTAACCCTAACATGAACCCTAAACCTTACGCTACTCTAACCCTAACCATAATACAAACCCTAAAACAAACCTTAACCCTAATACAGACCCTAACCTTAACACTAACCCTAATACCCTAACCCTAACCCTAATACCCTATCCCTAATACCCTAACCCTAACATTAACCCTAACCTAACCCTAACCAAAACCCTAATACCCAAACCCTAAAACTAACCTAACCCTAACCCTAAAAATAACCCTAAACCTAAATTTTAACCCTAACATGAACACTAACCCTAAACCTAACCCTAATACGATCCTTAACCCTAACCTAACACTAACCCAACCCTAACACTAACCCTAACCCTAGTACCCTAACCCTAACCCTTAACCAACCCTAACCCTAATCCTAACCCTAACCTAACCCTAAACCTAACCCTAACTATAACGCTTCCCTAACCCTGACTATACCCCTAATACCTCATATAAGAACCCTAACCCTATCGTGAACACTAACCCTAACTCTACCCTAACCCTAACGCTAATATGAACCCTAACCCTATGCCCCAACCCTAACACCCTAATACCCTAACCCTAACCGTAACTATAAGTAACCCTAACCCTAATACCCTTACCCAAACCCTAACCCTAATATGAACCCTAACCCTAACCAAAACCCTAACCCTAAAACCCTAACCCAAACCCTAAAACCCTATCCCTAACCCTAACCCAAAACCCTATCCTGAACCCAAAACCCGAACCCGATCCCTAGCCCCTAACTCTAACCCTAAACCCTAACCCTAATACGAACCCTAACCCTAATACCCCAACTAACCCTAACCCCTAACCGTAACCGTAACCCTAAAACCTTAACCCAAAACGCAACCCCAACCCTAACCCTAATACCCTAACCCTAATTACCCTAACCCTAATGCCCTAACCCTAATACGAACCCTAACCCTAATACCCCAACTAACCCTAACCCCTAACCGTAACCGTAACCCTAAAACCTTAACCCAGAACGCAACCCCAACCCTAACCCTAATACCCTAACACTAATTACCCTAACCCTAATACCCTAACCCTAATACGAACCCTAACCTTTAATCAAACCCTAACCCTAAACCAAACCCTAACCCTAACCATAACATAAAACCCTAACTCTAACCCTAACCCCTAACAATAAAACCCTACTCCTAATAACTCTAACCCTAATAACCCTAACCCTAACCCCTAACCCAAACCATAAATAACCCAAACAGTATCCCTAAAACCCTAACCTTAACACCCGAACCCTAACATGAACCCTTAACATAACACTAACCCTAATACCCTAAAACAAACCTAAACACGATCCCTAACCCTTCCCCTAACTCTAACCATAAAACCCTAATCCTAATCATAAAACCCTAACCGTAACCATAATACCCTAAACCTAACCCTAATACCATAACCCTAACCCAAATACCCTAACCCTAACCTTAATACAAACCCTAACCCAAACGTGAACCCTAACCCTAACACTACCCTAACCCTAACCCTAACACCCTAATACCCTAACACCCTAACCATAACCCTAACTAACCCTAAAGTTAATCCTAATAACCATAACCCTTACCCTAAAACCCTATAACCCTAAAACTCTAACCCTAACCCTAATACGAACCCTAATCATAATAAGAACCCTATCCATAAGCCTAATACGAATCCTAACCCTAACCTTAGCCCCTAACCCTAACCCTAAACCCTAACCCTAATACGAACCCTAACCCTAATACCCCAACTAACCCTAACCCCTAACCGTAACCGTAACCCTAAAACCTTAACCCAAAACGCAACCCCAACCCTAACCCTAATACCCTAACCTTAATAACCCTAACCCTAATACCCTAACCCTAATACGAACCCTAACCCTAATACCCCAACTAACCCTAACCCCTAACCGTAACCGTAACCCTAAAACCTTAACCCAGAACGCAACCCTAACCCTAATACCCTAACCCTAATTACCCTAACCCTAACACCCTAACCCTAATACGAACCCTAAACTTTAATCAAACCCTAACCCTAAACCAAACCCTAACCCTAACCATAACATGAACCCTAACTCTAACCCTAACCCCTAACAATAAAACCCTACTCCTAATAACTCTAACCCTAATAACTCTAACCCTAACCCCTAACCCAAACCATAAATAACCCAAACAGTATCCCTAAAACCCTAAACTTAACACCCGAACCCTAACATGAACCCTTAACATAACACTAACCCTAATACCCTAAAACAAACCCAAACACGATCCCTAACCCTTCCCCTAACTCTAACCATAAAACCCTAATCCTAATCATAAAACCCTAACCGTAACCATAATACCCTAAACCTAACCCTAATACCATAACCCTAACCCAAATACCCTAACCCTAACCTTAATACAAACCCTAACCCAAACGTGAACCCTAACCCTAACACTACCCTAACCCTAACACCCTAATACCCTAATACCCTAACCATAACCCTAACTAACCCTAAAGTTAATCCTAATAACCCCAACCCTTACCCTAAAACCCTATAACCCTAAAACTCTAACCCTAACCCTAATACGAACCCTAATCATAATAAGAACCCTATCCCTAAGCCTAATACGAATCCTAACCCTAACCCTAGCCCCTAACCCTAACCCTAAACCCTAACCCTAATACGAACCCTAACCCTAATACCCCAACTAACCCTAACCCCTAACCGTAACCGTAACCCTAAAACCTTAACCCAAAACGCAACCCCAACCCTAACCATAATACCCTAACCTTAATAACCCTAACCCTAATACCCTAACCCTAATACGAACCCTAATACCCCAACTAACCCTAACCCCTAACCGTAACCGTAACCCTAAAACCTTAACCCAGAACGCAACCCCAACCCTAACCCTAATACCCTAACCCTAATTACCCTAACCCTAATACCCTAACCCTAATACGAACCCTAACCTTTAATCAAACCCTAACCCTAAACCAAACCCTAACCCTAACCATAACATGAACCCTAACTCTAACCCTAACCCCTAACAATAAAACCCTACTCCTAATAACTCTAACCCTAATAACCCTAACCCTAACCCCTAACCCAAACCATAAATAACCCAAACAGTATCCCTAAAACCCTAACCTTAACACCCGAACCCTAACATGAACCCTTAACATAACCCTAACCCTAATACCCTAAAACAAACCCAAACACGATCCCTAACCCTTCCCCTAACCCTAACCCTAAAACCCTAATCCTAATCATAAAACCCTAACCATAACCATAATACCCTAAACCTAACCCTAATATCATAATCCTAACCCAAATACCCTAACCCTAACCTTAAAACAAACCATAACCCAAACGTGAACCCTAACCCTAACACTACCCTAACCCTAACCCTAACACCCTAATACCCTAACCATAACCATAACTAACCCTAACGTTAATCCTAATAACCCTAGCCCTTACCCTAAAACCCTATAACCGTAAAACTCTAACCCTAACCCTAATACTAACCCTAATCATAATAAGAACCCAATCCCTAAACCTAATACGAATCCTAACCCTAACCCTAATACGAACAATAATATGAACTCTAACCCTAACACTAATACCCTTATACCCTAACTCTAACCCTAACTAACCCTAACCATAATACTATAACCCTAATTCTAACCCTAATACCCTAGCCCTAACACTAACCTTAAAACCCTAACCCTAACACTAATACCCTAACCCTAATACGAACCCTAACTCTAACCATAACCTAACCCTAACACTAACCCTAATACCCTAACCCTAAATCTAACCCAACCCTAACTCTAACCCTAATCCTAACTTAAACCCTAACCCTAACCTAACCCTAACCCTTACACAAACCATAAACCTAAAACGAACCCTTACCAAAAACAAGAACCCTTTCGCTACTCTAACCCTAACCTTAATGTGAACCCTAATTCTAACCTTAATACGAACCCTAACCCTAATACAAACCCTAACCGTAACCCTAACCCTAACCATAATACCCTAACCCTAGTACCCTAATCCTAACCCTAACCTAACCCTAACCCTAACCTAACCTAACCCTAACACTAATACCCTAACCCTAACATAACCCTAACCCTAACCATAATATCCTAATCCTAACAGTAACCCTAAACTAACTCTAACCCTAACACAAACACTAATACAAGCCCTAACCTACTACGAACCCTAACCCTAATACGAACCCTAACCCTAATACGAACCCTGACCCAACCCTAACCCTAATATGAACCCTAACCCTAATATGAACCCTAATACGAAGCCTAACCCTAACTGTAATACCAAAATACCCTAACCCTAACTAACCCTAGCCCTAACGTGAACCCTAACACTTCCCTAACCCTAATATCCTAACCCTAAAACCATAACCCTAACCCTAATACACAAACCCTAACCCTAACACTAACCCTAACCCTAATACCTTAATCCTAACCCTAACCCTAAACCTAATATGAACCTTAACCCTAACCATAATATCCTAACCCTATCCCAACCCTAACCCTAATCCTAATCCTAACCCTAATCTAACCTTAACCCTTATACAAACCCTAACATGAACCCTAAATCGAACCCTAATACCCTAACCCAAACCTAACCCTATTACCCTAACACTAATACCCTAAACCTAACCCAAACCTAAACCTAATACCCTAACACTAATACCCTAAACCTAATCTAACCTAAACCTAACCCTAATACGAACCCTAACCTTAACAAGAATCCCTAACCCTAATACGAACCTTAACTCTAATGACACCGTAACCCTAATATCTCTAATACGAACCCTAACCCTAACGCTAACCATAATACGAACCCTACCCTAATATGAACCCGAACCAAAACCCTAACTCTAATACGAACCCTAACCCTGATACAAACCCTGACCCTGACACTGACCCTAACCCTAACCATGACCCAATGCTAACCCTAACCCTAATACGAACCCTAACCCTAACCAATAACCCTAACCCTAAATAACCCTAACCCTAATCCTTTTAAACCTAACCCTAAAACCCTAACCCTAATACGAACCCTAACACTAATATGAACCCTTACACTAATACGGACATTAATACGAACCCTAACCCTAATACCATAATACCCTAACCCTAACTAACCCTGACCCTAACCTTAATACCATAACCCTAATTCTAACCATAATACCCTTACAATAATATGAACTCTAACCCTAACCCTAACTAACCCTTAACCTAATACCCTAACCCTAAAATCCTAACCCTAACCCTAAAACCATTACCCTAACCCAAAATCTTAACCATAACTCTAACCCTTACCCTGATAAACCTAACCCTAATAACCCTAACCCTGAAACCCTAACCCTAATAACCCTGATCCTAACCCGAACACTAACCCTAACCCTAAAACCCTAAACCTAACCAGAACCCGAACCCTAACCCTAATAACCGTAAACCTAATACCCTAACCCTTATACCCTAACCCTAATAACCTAACCCTAACTCGAACCCTACCCCAAAAACCTTAAATCTAACCCTAACACTACCCCTAACCAGAACCGGAACCCTAACTCTAACCCCAATATCCCTAACTCTAAAACACTAACCCTAACCCTTAAACCTTAACCCTAATACCCTAACCCTAACCCTAATCTTAATACAACCCCTAACCCTAACCCTAATAACCCTAAAAATCCTACCCCTAAAACCTTAACCCTAATAACCCTAACCCAAACTCTAACCCTGACCCTAATAATCCTAATCCTTACCCTAACCTTAACCCTAAACCCTAACCCTACTACAAACCCTAACCCTAACCTTAACCCTAACCCTAATAACCCTAATAACCCTAACCCTAATACAAACCCTAACTCTAACCCTAACCTAACCCTAACCTTAACCCTAATACCCGAACCCTAAACCTAACCCAACCCTAACGATAATCCTAACCTTAACCCTAACCCTAACCTAACCCTAACACTTACACAAACCTTGACCCTAACCCTAACACGAACCCTAACCCTAAAATGAACCCTAACCCTTACGCTACTCTAACCCTAACCATAATACAAACCCTAAAACGAACCTTAACCCTAATACAAACCCTAACCTTAACACTAACCCTAATACCCTAACCCTAACCCTAAAACCCTATGCCTAATATCCTAACCCTCACACTAACCCTAACCTAACCCTAACCCACACCCTAATAACCTAACCCTAACACTAACCTAACCCTAACCCTAAAAATAACCATAAACCTAACCTTTAACCCTAACATGAACCCTAACCCTAAACCTAACCCTAATACGAACCCTAACCCTAACCTAACACTAACCCAACCCTAACATTAACCCTAACCCTAGTACCCTAACCCTAACCCTTACCCTTACCCAACCCTAACCCTAATCCTAACCCTAACCTAACCCTAAACCTAACCCTAACTATAACGCTACCCTAACCCTAACTGTAACCCTAATACCTCATATAAGAACCCTAACCCTATCGCGAACCCTAACCCTAACGCTACCCTAACCCTAATATGAACCCTAACCCTAAGCCTAACTCTAACACCCTAATACCCTAATCCTGACCATAACTATAAGTAACCCTAACCCTAATCCTAATAACCCTAACCCTAATCCTAAAAGCCTAAAACTCTAACCCTAATATGAACCCTAACCCTAACGCTAACCCTAATACAAACCCTAACCCTAATAAGAACCCTAACCCTAATACGAACCCTAACCCAAACCCTAATACCCTAACCCTAATACGCTAACCCTAACCCTAATACCCTGACCCAAACAATACCCTAATATGAACCCTAACCCTAACCCTAAAACCCTAACCCAAACCCTAAAACCCTATCCCTAACCCTAACCCAAAACCCTAACCCGAACCCAAAACCCGTACCCGAACCGTAGCCCCTAACCCTAACCCTAAACCCTAACCCTAATACGAACCCTAACCCTAATACCCCAACTAACCCTAACCCTAACCGTAACCCTAAAACATTAACCCAAAACGCAAGCCCATCCCTAACCCTAATACCCTAACCCTAATTACCCTAACCCTAATACCCTAACCCTAATACGAACCCTAACCTTTACTTAAACCCTAACCCTAACCTTAACCCTGAAACCCTAACCCTAATAACCCTGACCCTAACCCGAACACTAACCCTAACCTGAACCCTAATCCTAACACTAACCTTAAAACCCTAAACCTAACCCTAACCCGAACCCTAACCCTAATAACCGTAACCCTAATACCCTAACCCGAACCCTTATACCCTAACCCTAATAACCTATCCCTAACTCGAACCCTAACCCTAACTCGAACCCTAACCCTAAAACCCTAAAACTAACCCTAACACTACCCCTAACCCGAACCGGAACCCTAACCCTAACCCCAATATCCCTAACTTTAAAACAATAACCCTAACCCTTAAACCTTAACCCTAATACCCTAACCCTAAACCTAACCCAACCCTAAACCTAACCCTAATCCTAACCTTAACCCTAACCCTAACACTTACACAAACCTTAACCCTAACCCTAACACGAACCCTAACCCTAACATGAACCCTAAACATTACGCTACTCTAACCCTAACCATAATACAAACCCTAAAACGAACCTTAACCCTAATACAAACCCTAACCTTAACACTAACCCTAATACCCTAAACCTAACCCTAATACCCTATCCCTAATACCCTAACCCTAACACTAACCCTAACCTAACCCTACCCCAAACCCTAATACCCTAACCCTAACACTAACCTAACCCTAACCCTAAAAATAACCCTAAACCAAACCTTTAACCCTAACATGAACCCTAACCCTAACCCTAATATGATCCCTAACCCTAACCTAACACTAACCCAACCCTAACACTAACCCTAACCCTAGTACCCTAACCCTAACCCTTACCCAACCCTAACCCTAATCCTAACCCTAACCTAACCCTAAACCTAACCCTAACTATAATGCCACCCTAACCCTAACTATAACCCTAATACCTCATATAAGAACCCTAACCCTATTGCGAACCCTATCCCTAATGCTACCCTAACCATAAAACTAATATGAACCCTAACCCTAAGCCCTAACACTAACACCCTAATACCCTAACCCTAACCGTAACTATAAGTAACCCTAACACTAATCCTAATAACCCTGACCCTAATCCTAAAAGCCTAAAACTCTAACCCTAATACAAACCCTAACCCTAATACAAGCCCTAACCCTAATTAGAAGCCTAACCCTAATACGAACCCTGACATTAACCCTAACCCTAATATGAACCCTAACCCTAATACAAATCCTAACCCTAAAACCCTAACCCAAACCCTAAAACCCTATCCCTAACCCTAACCAAAAACCCGAACCCGAACCCAAAACCCGAACCTGAACCCTAGCCCCTAACCCTAACCCTAAACCCTAACCCTAATACGAACCCTAACCCTAATACCCCAACTAACCCTAACCCCTAACCGTAACCCTAAAACCTTAACCCAAAAAGCAACCCCACCCCTAACCCTAATGCCCTAACCCTAATTACCCTAACCCTAATACCCTAAACCCTAATACGAACCCTAACCCTAATACCCAAACTAACCCTAAACCCTAACCGTAACCCTAAAACCTTAACCCAAATTGCAACCCCAACCCTAACCCTAATACCCTAACCTTAATTACCCTAACCCTAATATCCTAACCCTAATACGAACCCTAACCTTTACTCAAACCCTAACCCTAAACCCAACCCTAACCCTAACCATAACATGAACCCTAACTCTAACCCTAACCCCTAACCCTAACACTAAAACCCTACTCCTAATAACTCTAACCCTAATAACCCTAACCCCTAACCCAAACCATAAATAACCCAAACAGTAACCCTAAAACCCTAACCTTAACACCCGAACCCTAATACGAACCCTTACCCTAGTACCCCAACTAACCCTAAACCCTAACCGTAACCGTAACCCTAAAACCTTAACCCAAAATGCAACCCCAACCCTAACCCTAATACCCTAACCCTAATTACCCTAACCCTAACACCCTAACCCTAATACGAACCCTAACCTTTAATCAAACCCTAACCCTAAACCAAACCCTAACCCTAACCATAACATGAACCCTAAATCTAACCCTAACCCCTAGCAATAAAACCCTACTCCTAATAACTCTAACCCTAATAACCCTAACCCTAACCCCTAACCCAAACCATAAATAACCCAAACAGTATCCCTAAAACCCTAACCTTAACACCCGAACCCTAACATGAACCCTTAACATAACCCTAACCCTAATACCCTAAAACAAAACCAAACACGATACCTAACCCTTCCCCTAACCCTAACCCTAAAACCCTAATCCTAATCATAAAACCCTAACCATAACCATAATACCCTAAACCTAACCCTAATACCATAACCCTAACCCAAATACCCTAACCCTAACCTTAATACAAACCCTAACCCAAACGTGAACCCTAACACTACCCTAACCCTAACCCTAACACCCTAATACCCTAATACCCTAACCATAACCCTAACTAACCCTAACGTTAATCCTAATAACCCTAATCCTTACCCTAAAACTCTATATCCCTAAAACTCTAACCCTAACCCTAATACGAACCCTAATCATGATAAGAACCCTATCCCTAAGCCTAATACGAATCCTATCCCTAACCCTAATACGAACAATAATATGAACTCTAACCCTAACACTAATACCCTTATACCCTAACTCTAACCCTAACTAACCCTAACCCTAATACTATAACCCTAATTCTAACCCTAATACCCTAGCCCTAACACTAACCCTAAAACCCTAACCCTAACACTAATACCCTAACCCTAATACGAACCCTAACTCTAACCATAACCTAACCCTAACACTAACCCTAATACCCTAACCCTAAATCTAACCCAACCCTAACTCTAACCCTAATCCTAACTTAAATCCTAACCCTAACCTAACCCTAACCCTTACACAAACCATAAACCTAAAACGAACCCTAACCAAAACAAGAACCCTTTCGCTACTCTAACCCTAACCTTAATGTGAACCCTAATTCTAACCTTAATACGAACCCTAACCCTAATACAAACCCTAACCGTAACCCTAACCCTAACCATAATACCCTAACCCTAGTACCCTAACCCTAACCCTAACCTAACCCTAACCTAACCTAATCCTAACACTAATACCCTAACCCTAACATAACCCTAACCCTAACCATAATATCCTAATCCTAACCGTTACCCTAAACTAACCCTAACCCTAACACAAACACTAATACAAGCCCTAACCTACTACGAACCCTAACCCTAATACGAACCCTAACCCTAATACGAACCCTGATCCTAATTATAACCCTGACCCAACCCTAACCCTAATATGAACCCTAACCCTAATATGAACCCCAATACGAAGCCTAACCCTAACTGTAATACCAAAATACCCTAACCCTAACTAACCCTAACGTGAACCCTAACGCTACCCTAACCCTAACTCTAATACGAACCCTAACCCTAACTAACCCTAACCCTAATACCCTAACCCTAACAATAATACTCTAACCATAATACCCTAATTCTAATACCCTAACCCTAACCTTAATACCAAAATCCTAACCATAACCTAACCCTAACCCTAACACTAACCCTAACACTAATACCTTAATCCTAACCCTAACCCTAAACCTAATATGAACCCTAAACATACTACCCTAACTCTAACCCTAACCCAACCTTAACCCTAATACCCTAACCCTAAAACCATAACCATAACCCTAATACCCAAACCCTAACCCTAACACTAACCGTAACCCTAATACCTTAATCCTAACCCTAACCCTAAACCTAATACGAACCTTAACCCTAACCATAATATCCTAACCCTATCCCAACCCTAACCCTAATCCTAATCCTAACCCTAATCTAACCTTAACCCTTATACAAACCCTAACATGAACCCTAAATCGAACCCTAATACCCTAACCCACACCTAACCCTATTACCCTAACACTAATACCCTAAACCTAACCCAAACCTAAACCTAATACCCTAACACTAATACCCTAAATCTAATCTAACCTAAACCTAACCCTAATACGAACCCTAACCCTAACAAGAATCCCTAACCCTAATACGAACCTTAACTCTAATGCTACCCTAACCCTAATATCTCTAATACGAACCCTAACCCTAACGCTAACCATAATACGAACCCTACCCTAATATGAACCCGAACCAAAACCCTAACTCTAATACGAACCCTAACCCTGATACAAACCCTGACACTGACCCTAACCCTAACCATGACCCAATGCTAACCCTAACCCTAATATGAACCCTAACTCTAACCAATAACCCTAACCCTAAATAACCCTAACCCTAATCCTAATAACCCTAACCCTAAAACCCCAACCCTAATACGAACCCTAACACTAATATGAACCCTAACACTAATACGGACCTTAATACGAACCCTAACCCTAATACCATAATACCCTAACCCTAACTAACCCTGACCCTAACCTTAATACCATAACCCTAATTCTAACCATAATACCCTTACCCTAATATGAACTTTAACCCTAACCCTAACTAACCCTAAACCTAATACCTTAACCCTAAAATCCTAACCCTAACCCTAAAACCATTACCCTAACCCAAAATTTTATCCATAACTCTAACCCTTACCCTGATAAACCTAACCCTAATAACCCTAACCCTGAAACCCTAACCCTAACCCTAATAACCCTGATCCTAACCCGAACACTAACCCTAACCCTAAAACCCTAAACCTAACCAGAACCCGAACCCTAACCCTAATAACCATAACCCTAATACCCTAACCCTAACCCTTATACCCTAACCCTAATAACCTAACCCTAACTCGAACCCTATCCCAAAAAACTTAAATCTAACCCTAACACTACCCCTAATCAGAACCGGAACCCTAACTCTAACCCCAATATCCCTAACTCTAAAACACTAACCCTAACCCTTAAACCTTAACCCTAATACCCTAACCCTAACCCTAATCTTAATACAACCCCTAGCCCTAACCCTAATAACCCTAAAAATCCTAACCCTAAAACCTTAACCCTAATAACCCTAACCCAAACTCTAACCCTGACAATAATCATCCTAATCCTTACCCTAACCTTATCCCTAAACCCTAACCCTACTACAAACCCTAACCCTAACTTTAACCCTAACCCTAATAACCCTAATAACCCTAACCCTAATACAAACCCTAACTCTAACCCTAACCTAACCCTAACCTTAACCCTAATACCCGAACCCTAAACCAAACCCAACCCTAACGATAATCCTAACCTTAACCCTAACCTAACCCTAACACTTACACAAACATTGACCCTAACCCTAACACGAACCCTAACCCTAAAATGAACCCTAACCCTTACGCTACTCTAACCCTAACCATAATACAAACCCTAAAATGAACCTTAACCCTCATACAAACCCTAACCTTAACACTAACCCTAATACCCTAACCCTAACCCTAATACCCTATCTCTAATACCCTAACCCTAACACTAACCCTAACCTAACCCTAACCCAAACCCTAATACCCTAACCCTAACACTAACCTAACCCTAACCCTAAAAATAACCCTAAACAAAACCTTTAACCCTAACATGAACCCTAACCCTAAACCTAACCCTAATATGATCCCTAACCCTAACCTAACACTAACCCAACCCTAACACTAACCCTAACCTTAGTACCCTAACCCTAACCCTTACCCAACCCTAACCCTAATCCTAACCCTAACCTAACCCTAAACCTAACCCTAACTATAACGCCACCCTAACCCTAACTATAACCCTAATATATCATATAAGAACCCTAACCCTATCGCGAACCCTGTCCCTAATGCTACCCTAACCATAACCCTAATATGAACCCTAACCCTAAGCCCTAACCCTAACACCCTAATACCCTAACCCTAACCGTAACTATAAGTAACCCTAACACTAATCCTAATAACCCTGACCCTAATCCTAAAAGCCTAAAACTCTAACCCTATTACGAACCCTAACCCTAACCCTAATACAAACCCTAACCCTAATAAGAAGCCTAACCCTAATACGAACCCTAACCCTAATACCCTAACCCTAATACGCTAACCTAACCCTAATACCCTGACCCTAACCCTAACCCTAATATGAACCCTAACCCTAATACAAATCCTAACCCTAAAACTCTAACCCAAACCCTAAAACCCTATCCCTAACCCTAACCAAAAACCCGAACCCAAAACCCGAACCTGAACCCTAGCCCCTAACACTAACCCTAAACCATAACCCTAATATGAACCCTAACCCTAATACCCCAACTAACACTAACCCCTAACCGTAACCCTAAAACCTTAACCCAAAAAGCAACCCAACCCCTAACCCTAATGCCCTAACCCTAATTACCCTAACCCTAATACCCTAATCCCTAATACGATCCCTAACCCTAATACCCCAACTAACCCTAAACCCTAACCGTAACCGTAACCCTAAAACCTTAACCCAAATTGCAACCCCAACCCTAACCCTAATACCCTAACCCTAATTACCCTAACCCTAATATCCTAACCCTAATACGAACCCTAACCTTTACTCAAACCCTAACCCTAAACCGAACCCTAACCCTAACCATAACATGAACCCTAACTCTAGCCCTAACCCCTAACCCTAACACTAAAACCCTACTCCTAATAACTCTAACCCTAATAACCCTAACCCCTAACCCAAACCATAAATAACCCATACAGTAACCCTAAAACCCTAACCTTAACACCCGAACCCTAATACGAACCCTATCCCTAATACCCCAACTAACCCTAAACCCTAACCGTAACCCTAAAACCTTAACCCAAAACGCAACCCCAACCCTAACCCTAATACCCTAACCCTAATTACCCTAACCCTAATACCCTAACCCTAATACGAACCCTAACATTTAATCAAACCCTAACCCTAAACCAAACCCTAACCATAACATGAACCCTAACTCTAACCCTAACCCCTAACAATAAAACCCTACTCCTAATAACTCTAACCCTAATAACCCTAACCATAACCCCTAACCCAAACAGTATCCCTAAAACCCTAACCTTAACACCCGAACCCTAACATGAACCATTAACATAACCCTAACCCTAATACCCTAAAACAAACCCAAACACGATCCCTAACCCTTCCCCTAACCCTAACCCTAAAACCCTAATCCTAATCATAAAACCATAACCATAATACCCTAAACCTAACCCTAATACCATAACCCTAACCCAAATACCCTAACCCTAACCTTAATACAAACCCTAACCCAAACGTGAACCCTAACCCTAACACTACCCTAACCCTAACCCTAACACCCTAATACCCTAATACCCTAACCATAACCCTAACTAACCCTAACGTTAATCCTAATAACCCTAACCCTTACCCTAAAACCTTATAACCCTAAAACTCTAACCCTAACCCTAATACGAACCCTAATCATAATAAGAACCCTAACCCAAATACCCTAACCCTAACCTTAATACAAACCCTAACCCAAACGTGAACCCTAACCCTAACACTACCCTAACTAACCCTAACCCTATTACTATAACCCTTATTCTAACCCTAATACCCTAGCCCTAACCCTAACCCTAATACCCTAACCCTAATACGAACCCTAACTCTAACCATAACTTAACCCTAACACTAACCCTAATACCCTAACCCTAAACCTAATCCAACCCTAACTCTAACCATAATCCTAACCTAAACTCTAACCCTAACTTAACCCTAACCCTTACACAAACCCTAGACCTAAAACGAACCCTAACCAAAACAAGAACCCTAACCCTAACGCTACTCTAACCCTAACCTTAATGTGAACCCTAATTCTAACCTTAATACGAACCCTAACCCTAATACAAACCCTAACCGTAACCCTAACCCTAACCTAACCCTAACCTAACCTAACCCTAACACTAATACCCTGACCCTAACATAACCCTAACCCTAAACATAATATCTTAATCCTAACCGTTACCCTAAACTAACCCTAACCCTAACACAAATACTAATACAAGCCCTAACCTAATACGAACCCTAACCCTAATATGAACTCTAACCCTAATACGAACCCTGACCCTAACCCTAACCTGACCCAACCCTAACTCTAATATGAACCCTAACCCTAATATGAACCCTAATACAAACCCTAACCTTAACTGTAATTCCAAAATACCCTAACCCTAACTAACCCTAACCCTAACGTGAACCCTAACCCTAACCTAACCCTAATATGAATCCTAACCCTAATACGAACCCTAACCCTAACTAACCCTAATACCCTAACCCTAATACTCTAACTATAATACCCTAACCCTAATACCCTAACCCTAACTAACCCTAACCCTAATACCCTAACCCTAATACTCTAACCATAATATCCTAACCCTAATACCCTAACCCTAACCTTAATACCAAAATCCTAACCCTAACCTAACCCTAACTCTAACACTAACCCTAACACTAATACCTTAATCCTAACCCTAACCCTAAACCTAATATAAACCCTAAACATACTACCCTAACCCTAACCCTAACCCAACCCTAACCCTAATACCCTAACCCTAAAACCATAACCCTAACCCTAATACCCAAACCATAATCCTAACACTAACCCTAACCCTAATACCTTAATCCTAACCCTGACCCTAAACCTTTTACTAACCCTAACCCTAACCATAATATCCTAACCCTATCCCAACCCTAACCCTAATCCTAATCCTAACCCTAATCTAACCTTAACCATTATACAAAACCCTAACACGAACCCTAAATCGAACCCTAATACCCTAACCCAAACCTAACCCTATTACCCTAACACTAATACCCTAAACCTAACCCAAACCTAAACCTAATACCCTAACACTAATACCCTAAGCCTAATCTAACCTAAACCTAACCCTAATACGAACCTTAACCCTAACAAGAATCCCTAACCCTAATACGAACCTTAACTCTAAAACTACCCTAACCCTAATATCTATAATACGAACCCTAACCCTAACGCTAACCATAATACGAACCCTACCCTAATATGAACCCGAACCAAAACCCTAACTCTAATACGAACCCTAACCCTGATACAAACCCTGACCCTAACACTGACCCTAACCCTAACCATGACCCAATGCTAACCCTAACCCTAATACGAACCCCTACCCTAACCAATAACCCTAACCCTAATACCTTAACCCTAACCCTAAATAACCCTAACCCTAATCCTAATAACCCTAACCCTAAAACCCTAACCCTAATACGAACCCTAACACTAATACGAACCCTAACACTAATACGGACCTTAATACGAACCCTAACTCTAACCCCAATATCCCTTACTCTAAAACACTAACCCTAACCCTTAAACCTTAACCCTAATACCCTAACCCTAACCCTAATCTTAATACAACCCCTAACCCTAATAACCCTAAAAATCCTAACCCTAAAACCTTAACCCTAATAACCCTAACCCAAACTCTAACCCTGACCCTAATAATCCTAATCCTTACCCTAACCTTAACCCTAAACCCTAACCCTACTACAAACCCTAACCCTAACCTTAACCCTAACCCTAATAACCCTAATAACCCTAACCCTAATACAAACCCTAACTCTAACCCTAACCTAACCCTAACCTTAACCCTAATACCCGAACCCGAAACCTAACCCAACCCTAACGATAATCCTAACCTTAACCCTAACCCTAACCTAACCCTAACACTTACACAAACCTTGACCCTAACCCTAACACGAACCCTAACCCTAAAATGAACCCTAACCCTTACGCTACTCTAACCCTAACCATAATACAAACCCTAAAACGAACCTTAACCCTAATACAAACCCTAACCTTAACACTAACCCTAATACCCTAACCCTAACCCTAATATCCTATCCCTAATACCCTAACCCTAACATTAACCCTAACCTAACCCTAACCCAAACCCTAATACCCTAACCCTAACACTAACCTAACCCTAACCCTAAAAATAACCCTAAACCAAACCTTTAACCCTAACATGAACCCTAACCCTAAACCTAACCCTAATATGATCCCTAACCCCAACCTAACACTAACCCAACCCTAACACTAACCCTAACCCTAGTACCCTAACCCTAACCCTTACCCAACCCTAACCCTAATCCAAACCCTAACCTTACCCTAAACCTAACCCTAACTATAACGCCACCCTAACCCTAACTATAACCCTAATATATCATATAAGAACCCTAACCCTATCGCGAACCCTATCCCTAATGCTACCCTAACCATAACCCTAATATGAACCCTAACCCTAAGCCCTAACCCTAACACCCTAATACCCTAACCCTAACCGTAACTATAAGTAACCCTAACACTAATCCTAATAACCCTGACCCTAATCCTAAAAGCCTAAAACTCTAACCCTATTACGAACCCTAACCCTAACCCTAATACAAACCCTAACCCTAATAAGAACCCTAACCCTAATACCCTAACCCTAATACGCTAACCTAACCCTAATACCCTGAACCTAACCCTAACCCTAATATGAACCCTAACCCTATTACAAATCCTAACCCTAAAACCCTAACCCAAACCCTAAAACCCTATCCCTAACCCTAACCAAAAACCCGAACCCGAACCCAAAACCCGAACCTGAACCCTAGCCCCTAACACTAACCCTAAACCCTAACCCTAATACGAACCCTAACCCTAATACCCCAACTAACACTAACCCCTAACCGTAACCCTTAAACCTTAACCCAAAAAGCAACCTAATGCCCTAACCCTAATTACCCTAACCCTAATACCCTAAACCCTAATACGAACCCTAACCCTAATACCCCAACTAACCCTAAACCCTAACCGTAACCGTAACCCTAAAACCTTAACCCAAATTGCAACCCCAACCCTAACCCTAATACCCTAACCCTAATTACCCTAACCCTAATATCCTAACCCTAATACGAACCCTAACCTTTACTCAAACCCTAACCCTAAACCCAACCCTAACCCTAAACATAACATGAACCCTAACTCTAGCCCTAACCCCTAACCCTAACACTAAAACTCTACTCCTAATAACTCTAACCCTAATAACCCTAACCCCTAACCCAAACCATAAATAACCCATACAGTAACCCTAAAACCCTAACCTTAACACCCGAACCCTAATACCTACCCTATCCCTAATACCCCAACTAACCCTAAACCCTAACCGTAACCGTAACCCTAAAACCTTAACCCAAAACGCAACCCCAACCCTAACCCTAATACCCTAACCCTAATTACCCTAACCCTAATACCATAACCCTAATACGAACCCTAACATTTAATCAAACCCTAACCCTAAACCAAACCATAACCCTAACCATAACATGAACCCTAACTCAAACCCTAACCCCTAACAATAAAACCCTACTCCTAATAACTCTAACCCTAATAACCCTAACCCTAACCCCTAACCCAAACAGTATCCCTAAAACCCTAACCTTAACACCCGAACCCTAACATGAACCCTTAACATAACCCTAACCCTAATACCCTAAAACAAAACCAAACACGATCCCTAACCCTTCCCCTAACCCTAACCCTAAAACCCTAATCCTAATCATAAAACCCTAACCATAACCATAATACCCTAAAACCTAACCCTAATACCATAACCCTAACCCAAATACCCTAACCCTAACCTTAATACAAACCCTAACCCAAACGTGAACCCTAACCCTAACACTACCCTAACCCTAACACCCTAATATCCGAATACCCTAACCATAACCCTAACTAACCCTAACGTTAATCCTAATAACCCTAACCCTTACCCTAAAACCTTATAATCCTAGAACTCTATCCCTAACCCTAATACGAACCCTAATCATAATAAGAACCCTAACCCTAACCCAAATACCCTAACCCTAACCTTAATACAAACCCTAACCCTAACGTGAACCCTAACCCTAACACTACCCTAACTCTAACCCTAACTAACCCTAACCCTATTACTATAACCCTTATTCTAACCCTAATACCCTAACCCTAACCCTAATACCCTAACCCTAATACGAACCCTAACTCTAACCATAACTTAACCCTAACACTAACCCTAATACCCTAACCCTAAACCTAATCCAACCCTAACTCTAACCATAATCCTAACCTAAACTCTAACCCTAACTTAACCCTAACCCTTACACAAACCCTAGACCTAAAACGAACCCTAACCAAAACAAGAACCCTAACCCTAACGCTACTCTAACCCTAACCTTAATGTGAACCCTAATTCTAACCTTAATACGAACCCTAACCCTAATACAAACCCTAACCGTAACCCTAACCCTAACCTAACCCTAACCTAACCTAACCCTAACATTAATACCCTGACCCTAACATAACCCTAACCCTAAACATAATATCTTAATCCTAACCGTTACCCTAAACTAACCCTAACCCTAACACAAATACTAATACAAGCCCTAACCTAATACGAACCCTAACCCTAATACGAACTCTAACCCTAATACGAACCCTGACCCTAACCTGACCCAACCCTAACTCTAATATGAACCCTAACCCTAATATGAACCCTAATACAAACCCTAACCTTAACTGTAATTCCAAAATACCCTAACCCTAACTAACCCTAACCCTAACGTGAACCTTAACCCTAACCTAACCCTAATATGAATCCTAACCCTAATACGAACCCTAACCCTAACTAACCCTAATACCCTAACCCTAATACTCTAACTATAATACCCTAACCCTAATACCCTAACCCTAACTAACCCTAACCCTAATACCCTAACCCTAATACTCTAACCATAATATCCTAACCCTAATACCCTAACCCTAACCTTAATACCAAAATCCTAACCCTAACCTAACCCTAACTCTAACACTAACCCTAACACTAATACCTTAATCCTAACCCTAACCCTAAACCTAATATAAACCCTAAACATACTACCCTGACCCTAACCCTAACCCAACCCTAACCCTAATACCCTAACCCTAAAACCATAACCCCAATACCCAAACCCTAATCCTAACACAAACCCTAACCCTAATACCTTAATCCTAACCCTGACCCTAAACCTTTTACTAACCCTAACCCTAACCATAATATCCTAACCCTATCCCAACCCTAACCCTAATCCTAACCCTAATCTAACCTTAACCCTTATACAAACCCTAACACGAACCCTAAATCGAACCCTAATACCCTAACCCAAACCTAACCCTATTACCCTAACACTAATACCCTAAACCTAATCTAACCTAAACCTAACCCTAATACAAACCCTAACCCTAACAAGAATCCCTAACCCTAATACGAACCTTAACTCTAAAACTACCCTAACCCTAATATCTATAATACAAACCCTAACCCTAACGCTAACCATAATACGAACCCTACCCTAATATGAACCTGAACCAAAACCCTAACTCTAATACGAACCCTAACCCTGATACAAACCCTGACCCTAACACTGACCCTAACCCTAACCATGACCCAATGCTAACCCTAACCCTAATACGAACCCCTACCCTAACCAATAACCCTAACCCTAATACCTTAACCCTAACCCTAAATAACCCTAACCCTAATCCTAATAACCCTAACCCTAAAACCCTAACCCTAATACGAACCCTAACACTAATACGAACCCTAACACTAATACGGACCTTAATACGAACCCTAACCCTAATACCATAATACCCTAACCCTAACTAACCCTGACCCTAACCTTAATACCATAACCCTAATTCTAACCATAATACCCTTACCCTAATATGAACTCTAACCCTAACACTAACTAACCCTAAACCTAATACCCTAACTCTAAAATCCTAACCCTAAAACCATTACCCTAACCCAAAATCTTAACCATAACTCTAACCTTTACCCTGATAAACCTAACCCTAATAACCCTAACCCTGAAACCCTAACAACCCTGATCCTAACCCGAACAGTAACCCTAACCCTAAAACCCTAAACCTAACCCTAACCCGAACCCTAACCCTAATAACCGTAACCCTAATACCGTAACCCTAACCCTTATACCCTAACCCTAATAACCTATCCCTAACTCGAACCCTAACCCTAACTCGAACCCTAACCCTAAAACTAACCCTAACACTACCCCTAACCCGAACCGGAACCCTTACCCTAACCCCAATATCCCTAACTCTAAAACACTAACCCTAACCGTTAAATCTTCACTCTAATACCCTAACCCTAATATTAATACAAACCCTACCCCTAATAACCCTAATAATCCTAACCCTAAAACCCTAACCCTAATAACCCTAACCCAAACTCTAACCCTAACCCTAAAAAACCCTAATCCTTACCCTAACCTTAACCCTAAACCCTAACCCTACTACAAACCCTAACCCTGGTAACCATAACCCTAATAACCCTAACCCTAATACGAACCCTAACTCTAACCCTAACCTCACCCTAACCTTAACCCTAATACCCTAACCCTAACCCTAAACCTAACCCAACCCATATCCTAATCCTAATCCTAACCTTAACCCTAACCCTAACACTCACACAAACTTAACCCTAACCCTAATACGAACCTTAACCCTAACATGAACCCTAAACCTTACGCTGCTCTAACCCTAACCATAATATAAACCCTAAAACGAACCTTAACCCTAATACAAACCCTAACCCTAACAATAACCCTAATACCCTAACCCTAATACCCTATCCCTAATACCCTAACCCTAACACTAACCCTAACCTAACCCTAACCCAAACCCTAATACCCTAACCCTAACACTAACCTAACCCTAACCCTAAAAATAACCCTAAACCAAACCTTTAACCCTAACATGAACCCTAACCCTAAAACTAACCCTAATACGACCCCTAACCCTAACCTAACACTAACCCAACCCTAACACTAACCCTAACTCTAGTACCCTAACCCTAACCCTTACCCAACCCTAACCCTAATCCTAACCCTAACCCTAACCCTAACCCTAATACCCTAACTCTAACCCTAACTAACCCTAACCCTAATACTATAACCCTTATTCTAACCCTAATACCCTAGCCCTAACCATAACACTAAAACCCTATCCCTAAAACTAATACCCTAACCCTAATACGAACCCTAACTCTAACCATAACTTAACCCTAACACTAACCCTAATACCCTAACCCTACACCTAACCCAACCCTAACTCTACCCATAATCCTAACCTAAACTCTAACCCTAACCTAACCCTAACCCTTACACAAACCCTAGACCTAAAACGAACCCTAACCAAAACAAGAACCCTAACCCTAACGCTACTCTAACCCTAACCTTAATGTGAACCCTAATTCTAACCTTAATACGAACCCTAACCCTAATACAAACCCTAACCGTAACCCTAACCCTAACCATAATACCCCAACCCTAATACCCTAACCCTAACCTAACCTTAACCTAACCTAACCCTAACACTAATACCCTAACCCTAACATAACCCTAACCCTAACCATAATATCTTAATCCTAACCGTAACCCTAAATACTAACCCTAAACCCTAATACTAATACAAGCCCTAACCTAATACGAACCCTAACCCTAATACGAACTCTAACCCTAATACGAACCCTGACCCTAACCCTAACCCTGACCCAACCCTAACTCTAATATGAACCCTAACCCTAATATGAACCCTAATACAAACCCTAACCTTAACTGTAATACCAAAATACCCTAACCCTAACTAACCCTAACCCTAACGTGAACCCTAACCCTAACCTAACCCTAATACGAATCCTAACCTTAATACAAACCCTAACCCTAACGTGAACCCTAACCCTAACACTACCCTAACTCTAACCCTAACTAACCCTAACCCTATTACTATAACCCTTATTCTAACCCTAATACCCTAACCCTAACCCTAATACCCTAACCCTAATACGAACCCTAACTCTAACCATAACTTAACCCTAACACTAACCCTAATACCCTAACCCTAAACCTAATCCAACCCTAACTCTAACCATAATCCTAACCTAAACTCTAACCCTAACTTAACCCTAACCCTTACACAAACCCTAGACCTAAAACGAACCCTAACCAAAACAAGAACCCTAACCCTAACGCTACTCTAACCCTAACCTTAATGTGAACCCTAATTCTAACCTTAATACGAACCCTAACCCTAATACAAACCCTAACCGTAACCCTAACCCTAACCTAACCCTAACCTAACCTAACCCTAACATTAATACCCTGACCCTAACATAACCCTAACCCTAAACATAATATCTTAATCCTAACCGTTACCCTAAACTAACCCTAACCCTAACACAAATACTAATACAAGCCCTAACCTAATACGAACCCTAACCCTAATACGAACTCTAACCCTAATACGAACCCTGACCCTAACCTGACCCAACCCTAACTCTAATATGAACCCTAACCCTAATATGAACCCTAATACAAACCCTAACCTTAACTGTAATTCCAAAATACCCTAACCCTAACTAACCCTAACCCTAACGTGAACCTTAACCCTAACCTAACCCTAATATGAATCCTAACCCTAATACGAACCCTAACCCTAACTAACCCTAATACCCTAACCCTAATACTCTAACTATAATACCCTAACCCTAATACCCTAACCCTAACTAACCCTAACCCTAATACCCTAACCCTAATACTCTAACCATAATATCCTAACCCTAATACCCTAACCCTAACCTTAATACCAAAATCCTAACCCTAACCTAACCCTAACTCTAACACTAACCCTAACACTAATACCTTAATCCTAACCCTAACCCTAAACCTAATATAAACCCTAAACATACTACCCTGACCCTAACCCTAACCCAACCCTAACCCTAATACCCTAACCCTAAAACCATAACCCTAATACCCAAACCCTAATCCTAACACAAACCCTAACCCTAATACCTTAATCCTAACCCTGACCCTAAACCTTTTACTAACCCTAACCCTAACCATAATATCCTAACCCTATCCCAACCCTAACCCTAATCCTAACCCTAATCTAACCTTAACCCTTATACAAACCCTAACACGAACCCTAAATCGAACCCTAATACCCTAACCCAAACCTAACCCTATTACCCTAACACTAATACCCTAAACCTAATCTAACCTAAACCTAACCCTAATACAAACCCTAACCCTAACAAGAATCCCTAACCCTAATACGAACCTTAACTCTAAAACTACCCTAACCCTAATATCTATAATACAAACCCTAACCCTAACGCTAACCATAATACGAACCCTACCCTAATATGAACCTGAACCAAAACCCTAACTCTAATACGAACCCTAACCCTGATACAAACCCTGACCCTAACACTGACCCTAACCCTAACCATGACCCAATGCTAACCCTAACCCTAATACGAACCCCTACCCTAACCAATAACCCTAACCCTAATACCTTAACCCTAACCCTAAATAACCCTAACCCTAATCCTAATAACCCTAACCCTAAAACCCTAACCCTAATACGAACCCTAACACTAATACGAACCCTAACACTAATACGGACCTTAATACGAACCCTAACCCTAATACCATAATACCCTAACCCTAACTAACCCTGACCCTAACCTTAATACCATAACCCTAATTCTAACCATAATACCCTTACCCTAATATGAACTCTAACCCTAACACTAACTAACCCTAAACCTAATACCCTAACTCTAAAATCCTAACCCTAAAACCATTACCCTAACCCAAAATCTTAACCATAACTCTAACCTTTACCCTGATAAACCTAACCCTAATAACCCTAACCCTGAAACCCTAACAACCCTGATCCTAACCCGAACAGTAACCCTAACCCTAAAACCCTAAACCTAACCCGAACCCTAACCCTAATAACCGTAACCCTAATACCGTAACCCTAACCCTTATACCCTAACCCTAATAACCTATCCCTAACTCGAACCCTAACCCTAACTCGAACCCTAACCCTAAAACTAACCCTAACACTACCCCTAACCCGAACCGGAACCCTTACCCTAACCCCAATATCCCTAACTCTAAAACACTAACCCTAACCGTTAAATCTTCACTCTAATACCCTAACCCTAATATTAATACAAACCCTACCCCTAATAACCCTAATAATCCTAACCCTAAAACCCTAACCCTAATAACCCTAACCCAAACTCTAACCCTAACCCTAAAAAACCCTAATCCTTACCCTAACCTTAACCCTAAACCCTAACCCTACTACAAACCCTAACCCTGGTAACCATAACCCTAATAACCCTAACCCTAATACGAACCCTAACTCTAACCCTAACCTCACCCTAACCTTAACCCTAATACCCTAACCCTAACCCTAAACCTAACCCAACCCATATCCTAATCCTAATCCTAACCTTAACCCTAACCCTAACACTCACACAAACTTAACCCTAACCCTAATACGAACCTTAACCCTAACATGAACCCTAAACCTTACGCTGCTCTAACCCTAACCATAATATAAACCCTAAAACGAACCTTAACCCTAATACAAACCCTAACCCTAACAATAACCCTAATACCCTAACCCTAATACCCTATCCCTAATACCCTAACCCTAACACTAACCCTAACCTAACCCTAACCCAAACCCTAATACCCTAACCCTAACACTAACCTAACCCTAACCCTAAAAATAACCCTAAACCAAACCTTTAACCCTAACATGAACCCTAACCCTAAAACTAACCCTAATACGACCCCTAACCCTAACCTAACACTAACCCAACCCTAACACTAACCCTAACTCTAGTACCCTAACCCTAACCCTTACCCAACCCTAACCCTAATCCTAACCCTAACCCTAACCCTAACCCTAATACCCTAACTCTAACCCTAACTAACCCTAACCCTAATACTATAACCCTTATTCTAACCCTAATACCCTAGCCCTAACCATAACACTAAAACCCTATCCCTAAAACTAATACCCTAACCCTAATACGAACCCTAACTCTAACCATAACTTAACCCTAACACTAACCCTAATACCCTAACCCTACACCTAACCCAACCCTAACTCTACCCATAATCCTAACCTAAACTCTAACCCTAACCTAACCCTAACCCTTACACAAACCCTAGACCTAAAACGAACCCTAACCAAAACAAGAACCCTAACCCTAACGCTACTCTAACCCTAACCTTAATGTGAACCCTAATTCTAACCTTAATACGAACCCTAACCCTAATACAAACCCTAACCGTAACCCTAACCCTAACCATAATACCCCAACCCTAATACCCTAACCCTAACCTAACCTTAACCTAACCTAACCCTAACACTAATACCCTAACCCTAACATAACCCTAACCCTAACCATAATATCTTAATCCTAACCGTAACCCTAAATACTAACCCTAAACCCTAATACTAATACAAGCCCTAACCTAATACGAACCCTAACCCTAATACGAACTCTAACCCTAATACGAACCCTGACCCTAACCCTAACCCTGACCCAACCCTAACTCTAATATGAACCCTAACCCTAATATGAACCCTAATACAAACCCTAACCTTAACTGTAATACCAAAATACCCTAACCCTAACTAACCCTAACCCTAACGTGAACCCTAACCCTAACCTAACCCTAATACGAATCCTAACCCTAATACGAACCCTAACCCTAACTAACCCTAATACCCTAAGCCTAATACTCTAACTATAATACCCTAACCCTAATACCCTAACCCTAACTAACCATAACCCTAATACCCTAACCCTAATACTCTAACCATAATATCCTAACCCTAATACCCTAAACCTAACCTTAATACCAAAATCCTAACCCTAACCTAACCCTAACACTTACCCTAACACTAATACCTTAATCCTAACCCTAACCCTAAACCTAATATAAACCCTAAACATACTACTCTGACCCTAACCCTAACCCAACCCTAACCCTAATACCCTAACCCTAAAACCATAACCCTAACCCTAATACCCAAACCCTAACCCTAACACTAACCCTAACCCTAATACCTTAATCCTAACCCTAAATCTAATACTAACTCTAACCCTAACCATAATACCCTAACCCTAACCCAACCCTAACCCTAATCCTAATCCTAACCCTAATCTAACCTTAACCCTTACACAATCCCTAAAACGAACGCTAAATCTAACCCTAATACCCAAACCCAAACCTAATACTAATACCCTAACACTAATATCCTAAACCTAACCCAAACCTAAACCTAATACCCTAACACTAATACCCTAAGGCTAACCCTAACCTAACCCTAACCCTAATACTAACCCTATCCCTAACAAGAATCCCTAACCCTAATACGAACCCTAACACTAATGCTACCATAACCCTAATATCTCTAATACGAACCCTAACCCTAACGCTAACCATAATACGAACCCTACCCTAATATGAACCCGAACCAAAACCCTAACTCTAATACGAACCCTAACCCTGATACAAACCCTGACCCTGACCCAAACCCTAACCATGACCCAATGCTAACCCTAACCCTAATACAAACCCTAACCCTAACCCAAATACCTTAACCCTAACCCTAAATAACCCTAACCCTAATTCTAATAACCCTAACCCTAAAACCCTAACCCTAATACGAACCCTAACACTAAAACGAACCCTAACACTAATACGGACCTTAATACGAACCCTAACCCTAATACCATAATACCCTAACCCTAACTAACCCTAACACTAACCTTAATACCATAACCCTAATTCTAACCATAATACCCTTACCCTAATATGAACTCTAACCCTAACCCTAACTAACCCTAAACCTAATACCCTAACCCTAATACCCTAACCCTAAAATCCTAACCCTAACCCTAAAACCATTACCCTAACCCAAAATCTTAACCATAACACTAAACCTTACCCTGATAAACCTAACCCTAATAACCCTAATAACCCTAACCCTGATACCCTAACCCTAATAACCCTGACCCTAACCCGAACACTAACCCTAACCCGAACCCTAATATTAACCCTAACCCTAAAATCCTAAACCTAACCAGAACACGAACCCTAACCCTAATAACCGTAACCCTAATACCCTAACCCTTATACCCTAACCCTAATAATCTAACCCTAACTCGAACCCTAACCCTAACTCGAACCCTAACCCTAAAACTAACCCTAACACTACCCCTAACCCGAACGAGAACCCTAACCCCAACATCCCTAACTCTAAAACACTAAACCTAACCCGTAAACCTTAACACTAATACCCTAACCCTAATCTTAATACAAACCCTAACACTAATAACCCTAATAATCCTAACCCTAAAACCCTAACCCTAATAACCCTAACCCAAACTCTAACCCTAACCCTAATAACCCTAATCCTTCCCCTAACCTTAACCCTAAACCCTAACCCTACTACAAACCCTAACCCTGATAACCTAACCCTAATAACCCTAATAACCCTAACCCTAATACGAACCCTAACTCTAACCCTAACCTAACCCTAACCTTAACCCTAATACCCTAACCCTAACCCAACCCTAACCCTAACCCTAATCCTAACCTTAACCCTAACACTTACACAAACCTTAACCCTAACCCTAACACGAACCCTAACCCTAAAATGAACCCTAACCCTTATGCTACTCTAACGCTAACCCTAATACAAACCCTAAAACGTACCTTAACCCTAATACAAACCCTAACCTTAACACTAACCCTAATACCCTAACCCTAACCCTAATACCCTATCCCTAATACCCTAACCCTAACACTAACCTTAACCAAACCCTAACCCAAACCCTAATACCCTATCCCTAACACTAACCTAACCCTAAAAATAACCCTAAACCTAACATTTAACACTAACATGAACCCTAACCCTAAACCTAACCCTAATATGAACCCTAACACTAACCCAACCCTAACACTAACCCTAACCCTAGTACCCTAACCCTAACCCTTACCCTTACCCAACCCTAACTATAACGCTACCCTAACCCTAACTATAACCCTAATACCTCATATAAGAACCCTAGCCCTAATATGAACCCTAACCCTAACTAACCATAATACCCTAACCCTAACACTAACACTAACCTTAACTCTAATACCATAATCCTAACCCTAACCCTAAAACGAACCCTAACCTAACCCTAACCCTAACCTTAATACCATAACTCTAACCCTAACCAAACTCTAACCGTAACCCTAATCCTAACCCTAACCTAACCCTAAATCTAACACAAACCCTAACTCTTACACTAACCCTAACACGAACCCTAAACCTAACACTACTCTAACCCTAACCCTAATCCTAATAACCCTAACACTAAAACCCTAAAACACTGACCCTAACCCTAATACGAACCCTAACCCGAATAACCTAATATCCTAACCCTAACCCTAACTAACCCTAACCCTAACCGTAACTAACCCTAACATAATGCGAACCCTAATCCTAAAGATAATCTAACCCTAACCTTAATACAAACCCTAACCTTAACCTAACCCTAACCCTTACACAAACCCTAACACGAACCCTAACCCTAAAGATACTCTAACCCTAATACAAACCATAATCCTAAAGCTAATACGAACCCTAACCCTAATATGAACCCTAATACAAACCCTAACCTTAACTGTAATACCAAAATACCCTAACCCTAACTAACCCTAACCCTAACGTGAACCCTAACCCTAACCTAACCCTAATACGAATCCTAACCCTAATACGAACCCTAACCCTAACTAACCCTAATACCCTAAGCCTAATACTCTAACTATAATACCCTAACCCTAATACCCTAACCCTAACTAACCATAACCCTAATACCCTAACCCTAATACTCTAACCATAATATCCTAACCCTAATACCCTAAACCTAACCTTAATACCAAAATCCTAACCCTAACCTAACCCTAACACTTACCCTAACACTAATACCTTAATCCTAACCCTAACCCTAAACCTAATATAAACCCTAAACATACTACTCTGACCCTAACCCTAACCCAACCCTAACCCTAATACCCTAACCCTAAAACCATAACCCTAACCCTAATACCCAAACCCTAACCCTAACACTAACCCTAACCCTAATACCTTAATCCTAACCCTAAATCTAATACTAACTCTAACCCTAACCATAATACCCTAACCCTAACCCAACCCTAACCCTAATCCTAATCCTAACCCTAATCTAACCTTAACCCTTACACAATCCCTAAAACGAACGCTAAATCTAACCCTAATACCCAAACCCAAACCTAATACTAATACCCTAACACTAATATCCTAAACCTAACCCAAACCTAAACCTAATACCCTAACACTAATACCCTAAGGCTAACCCTAACCTAACCCTAACCCTAATACTAACCCTATCCCTAACAAGAATCCCTAACCCTAATACGAACCCTAACACTAATGCTACCATAACCCTAATATCTCTAATACGAACCCTAACCCTAACGCTAACCATAATACGAACCCTACCCTAATATGAACCCGAACCAAAACCCTAACTCTAATACGAACCCTAACCCTGATACAAACCCTGACCCTGACCCAAACCCTAACCATGACCCAATGCTAACCCTAACCCTAATACAAACCCTAACCCTAACCCAAATACCTTAACCCTAACCCTAAATAACCCTAACCCTAATTCTAATAACCCTAACCCTAAAACCCTAACCCTAATACGAACCCTAACACTAAAACGAACCCTAACACTAATACGGACCTTAATACGAACCCTAACCCTAATACCATAATACCCTAACCCTAACTAACCCTAACACTAACCTTAATACCATAACCCTAATTCTAACCATAATACCCTTACCCTAATATGAACTCTAACCCTAACCCTAACTAACCCTAAACCTAATACCCTAACCCTAATACCCTAACCCTAAAATCCTAACCCTAACCCTAAAACCATTACCCTAACCCAAAATCTTAACCATAACACTAAACCTTACCCTGATAAACCTAACCCTAATAACCCTAATAACCCTAACCCTGATACCCTAACCCTAATAACCCTGACCCTAACCCGAACACTAACCCTAACCCGAACCCTAATATTAACCCTAACCCTAAAATCCTAAACCTAACCAGAACACGAACCCTAACCCTAATAACCGTAACCCTAATACCCTAACCCTTATACCCTAACCCTAATAATCTAACCCTAACTCGAACCCTAACCCTAACTCGAACCCTAACCCTAAAACTAACCCTAACACTACCCCTAACCCGAACGAGAACCCTAACCCCAACATCCCTAACTCTAAAACACTAAACCTAACCCGTAAACCTTAACACTAATACCCTAACCCTAATCTTAATACAAACCCTAACACTAATAACCCTAATAATCCTAACCCTAAAACCCTAACCCTAATAACCCTAACCCAAACTCTAACCCTAACCCTAATAACCCTAATCCTTCCCCTAACCTTAACCCTAAACCCTAACCCTACTACAAACCCTAACCCTGATAACCTAACCCTAATAACCCTAATAACCCTAACCCTAATACGAACCCTAACTCTAACCCTAACCTAACCCTAACCTTAACCCTAATACCCTAACCCTAACCCAACCCTAACCCTAACCCTAATCCTAACCTTAACCCTAACACTTACACAAACCTTAACCCTAACCCTAACACGAACCCTAACCCTAAAATGAACCCTAACCCTTATGCTACTCTAACGCTAACCCTAATACAAACCCTAAAACGTACCTTAACCCTAATACAAACCCTAACCTTAACACTAACCCTAATACCCTAACCCTAACCCTAATACCCTATCCCTAATACCCTAACCCTAACACTAACCTTAACCAAACCCTAACCCAAACCCTAATACCCTATCCCTAACACTAACCTAACCCTAAAAATAACCCTAAACCTAACATTTAACACTAACATGAACCCTAACCCTAAACCTAACCCTAATATGAACCCTAACACTAACCCAACCCTAACACTAACCCTAACCCTAGTACCCTAACCCTAACCCTTACCCTTACCCAACCCTAACTATAACGCTACCCTAACCCTAACTATAACCCTAATACCTCATATAAGAACCCTAGCCCTAATATGAACCCTAACCCTAACTAACCATAATACCCTAACCCTAACACTAACACTAACCTTAACTCTAATACCATAATCCTAACCCTAACCCTAAAACGAACCCTAACCTAACCCTAACCCTAACCTTAATACCATAACTCTAACCCTAACCAAACTCTAACCGTAACCCTAATCCTAACCCTAACCTAACCCTAAATCTAACACAAACCCTAACTCTTACACTAACCCTAACACGAACCCTAAACCTAACACTACTCTAACCCTAACCCTAATCCTAATAACCCTAACACTAAAACCCTAAAACACTGACCCTAACCCTAATACGAACCCTAACCCGAATAACCTAATATCCTAACCCTAACCCTAACTAACCCTAACCCTAACCGTAACTAACCCTAACATAATGCGAACCCTAATCCTAAAGATAATCTAACCCTAACCTTAATACAAACCCTAACCTTAACCTAACCCTAACCCTTACACAAACCCTAACACGAACCCTAACCCTAAAGATACTCTAACCCTAATACAAACCATAATCCTAAAGCTAATACGAACCCTAACCCTAATACGAACCCTAGCACTAACTAACCCTAACCTTAACCCTAACCCTAATACCCTAACCCTAATACCCTTTCCCTAATACCCTTAACCTAACCCTAACCTAACCATAACACTAATACCCTCACCCTAATACCCTAACCCTAACCTAACCGTAACCCTAACCCTAACCCTAATATGAAACCTAACCCTAACCCTAATACCCTAACCCTAATCCTAATAACCCTAACCCTAAAACGAACCCTAACACTAATACGAACCCTAACACTAATACGGACCTTAATACGAACCCTAACCCTAATACCATAATACCCTAACCCTAACTAACCCTAACCCTAACCTTAATACCATAACCCTAATTATAACCATAATACCCTTACCCTAATATGAACTCTAACCCTAACCCTAACTAACCCTAAACCTAATACCCTAATCCTAATACCCTAACCCTAAAATCCTAACCCTAACCCTAAAACCATTACCCTACCCCAAAATCTTAACCATAACTCTAACCCTTACCCTGATAAACCTAACCCTAATAACCCTAATAACCCTAACCCTGAAACCCTAACCCTAATAACCCTGACCCTAACCCAAACACTAACCCTAACCCGAACCCTAATACTAACCCTAACCTCTAAAACCCTAAACCTAACCAGAACCCGAACCCTAACCCTAATAACCGTAACCCTAATACCCTAAACCCTAACCCTTATACCCTAACCCTAATAACCTAACCCTAACTCGAACCCTAACCCTTACTCGAACCCTAACCCTAAAACTAACCCTAACACTACCCCTAACCCGAACTGGAACCCTAACCCTAACCCCAACATCCCTAACTCTAAAACACTATCCTTAACCCTTAAACCTTAACCCTAATACCATAACCCTAACCCTAATCTTAATACAACCCCTAACCCTAACGCTAATAACCCTAATAATCCTAACCCTAAAACCCTAACCCTAATAACCCTAACCCAAACCCTAACCCTAACCCTAATAACCCTAATCCTTCCCCTAACCTTAACCCTAAACCCTAACCCTACTACAAACCCTAATCCTGATAACCTAACCCTAATAACCCTAATAACCCTAACCCTAATACAAACCCTAACTCTAACCCTAACCTAACCCTAACCTTAACCCTAATACCCTAACCCTAAACCTAACCCAACCCTAACCCTAATCCTAACCTTAACCCTAACACTTACACAAACCTTAACCCTAACACGAACCCTAACCCTAAAATGAACCCTAACCCTTATGCTACTCTAACGCTAACCCTAATACAAACCCTAAAACGTACCTTAACCCTAATACAAACCCTAACCTTAACACTAACCCTAATACCCTAACCCTAATCCTAATACCCTAATTCTAATATCCTATCCCTAATACCCTAACCCTAACCCAAACCCTAATACCCTAACCCTAACACTAACCTAACCCTAAAAATAACCCTAAACCTAACCTTTAACCCTAACATGAACCCTAATTCTAAACCTAACCCTAATACGAACCCTAACCCTAACCTAACACTAACCCAACCCTAACACTAACCCTAACCCTAGCACCCTAACCCTAACCCTTACCCTTACCCAACCCTAACCCTAATCCTAACCCTAACCTAACCCTAAACCTAACCCTAACTATAACGCTACCCTAACCCTAACTATAACCCTAATACCTCACATAAGAACCCTAGCCCTAATATGAACCCTAACCCTAACTAACCCTAATACCCTAACCCTAACACTAACACTAACCTTAACTCTAATACCATAATCCTAACCCTAACCCTAAAACGAACCCTAACCTAACCCTAACCCTAACCTAACCCTAAATCTAACACAAACCCTAACTCTTACACTAACCCTAACACGAACCCTAAACCTAACACTACTCTAACCCTAATCCTAATAACCCTAATCCTAACACTAAAACCTTAAAACACTGACCCTAACCCTAATACGAACCCTAACCCTAACTAACCCTAACCGTAATTAACCCTAACATGATGCGAACCCTAATCCTAAAGATAATCTAACCCTAACCCTAATACAAACCCTAACCTTAACCTAACCCTTACACAAACCCTAACACGAACCCTAACACGAACCCTAACCCTAAAGATACTCTAACCCTAACCCTAATACAAACCATAATCCTAAAGCTAATACGAACCCTAACCCTAATACGAACCCTTGCACTAACTAACCCTAACCTTAACCCTAACCCTAATACCCTAACCCTAATACCCTTTCCCTAATACCCTTAACCTAACCCTAACCTAACCATAACACTAATACCCTCACCCTAATACCCTAACACTAACCTAACCGTAACCCTAACCCTAACCCTAATATGAAACCTAACCCTAACCCTAATACCCTAACCCTAATCCTAATAACCCTAACCCTAAAACGAACCCTAACACTAATACGAACCCTAACACTAATACGGACCTTAATACGAACCCTAATACCATAATACCCTAACCCTAACTAACCCTAACCCTAACCGTAATACCATAACCCTAATTCTAACCATAATACCCTTACCCTAATATGAACTCTAACCCTAACCCTAACTAACCCTAAACCTAATACCCTAATCCTAATACCCTAACCCTAAAATCCTAACCCTAACCCTAAAACCATTACCCTACCCCAAAATCTTAACCACAACTCTAACCCTTACCCTGATAAACCTAACCCTAATAACCCTAATAATCCTAACCCTGAAACCCTAACCCTAATAACCCTGACCCTAACCCAAACACTAACCCTAACCCGAACCCTAATACTAACCCTAACCTCTAAAACCCTAAACCTAACCAGAACCCGAACCCTAACCCTAATAACCGTAACCCTAATACCCTAAACCCTAACCCTTATACCCTAACCCTAATAACCTAACCCTAACTCGAACCCTAACCCTTACTCGAACCCTAACCCTAAAACTAACCCTAACACTACCCCTAACCCGAACTGGAACCCTAACCCTAACCCCAACATCCCTAACTCTAAAACACTATCCTTAACCCTTAAACCTTAACCCTAATACCATAACCCTAACCCTAATCTTAATACAACCCCTAACCCTAACGCTAATAACCCTAATAATCCTAACCCTAAAACCCTAACCCTAATAACCCTAACCCAAACCCTAACCCTAACCCTAATAACCCTAATCCTTCCCCTAACCTTAACCCTAAACCCTAACCCTACTACAAACCCTAATCCTGATAACCTAACCCTAATAACCCTAATAACCCTAACCCTAATACAAACCCTAACTCTAACCCTAACCTAACCCTAACCTTAACCCTAATACCCTAACCCTAAACCTAACCCAACCCTAACCCTAATCCTAACCTTAACCCTAACACTTACACAAACCTTAACCCTAACACGAACCCTAACCCTAAAATGAACCCTAACCCTTATGCTACTCTAACGCTAACCCTAATACAAACCCTAAAACGTACCTTAACCCTAATACAAACCCTAACCTTAACACTAACCCTAATACCCTAACCCTAATCCTAATACCCTAATTCTAATATCCTATCCCTAATACCCTAACCCTAACCCAAACCCTAATACCCTAACCCTAACACTAACCTAACCCTAAAAATAACCCTAAACCTAACCTTTAACCCTAACATGAACCCTAATTCTAAACCTAACCCTAATACGAACCCTAACCCTAACCTAACACTAACCCAACCCTAACACTAACCCTAACCCTAGCACCCTAACCCTAACCCTTACCCTTACCCAACCCTAACCCTAATCCTAACCCTAACCTAACCCTAAACCTAACCCTAACTATAACGCTACCCTAACCCTAACTATAACCCTAATACCTCACATAAGAACCCTAGCCCTAATATGAACCCTAACCCTAACTAACCCTAATACCCTAACCCTAACACTAACACTAACCTTAACTCTAATACCATAATCCTAACCCTAACCCTAAAACGAACCCTAACCTAACCCTAACCCTAACCTAACCCTAAATCTAACACAAACCCTAACTCTTACACTAACCCTAACACGAACCCTAAACCTAACACTACTCTAACCCTAATCCTAATAACCCTAATCCTAACACTAAAACCTTAAAACACTGACCCTAACCCTAATACGAACCCTAACCCTAACTAACCCTAACCGTAATTAACCCTAACATGATGCGAACCCTAATCCTAAAGATAATCTAACCCTAACCCTAATACAAACCCTAACCTTAACCTAACCCTAACCCTTACACAAACCCTAACACGAACCCTAACACGAACCCTAACCCTAAAGATACTCTAACCCTAACCCTAATACAAACCATAATCCTAAAGCTAATACGAACCCTAACCCTAATACGAACCCTTGCACTAACTAACCCTAACCTTAACCCTAACCCTAATACCCTAACCCTAATACCCTTTCCCTAATACCCTTAACCTAACCCTAACCTAACCATAACACTAATACCCTCACCCTAATACCCTAACACTAACCTAACCGTAACCCTAACCCTAACCCTAATATGAAACCTAACCCTAACCCTAATACCCTAACCCTAATCCTAATAACCCTAACCCTAAAACGAACCCTAACACTAATACGAACCCTAACACTAATACGGACCTTAATACGAACCCTAATACCATAATACCCTAACCCTAACTAACCCTAACCCTAACCGTAATACCATAACCCTAATTCTAACCATAATACCCTTACCCTAATATGAACTCTAACCCTAACTAACCCTAAACCTAATACCCTAATCCTAATACCCTAACCCTAAAATCCTAACCCTAACCCTAAAACCATTACCCTACCCCAAAATCTTAACCACAACTCTAACCCTTACCCTGATAAACCTAACCCTAATAACCCTAATAATCCTAACCCTGAAACCCTAACCCTAATAACCCTGACCCTAACCCAAACACTAACCCTAACCCGAACCCTAATACTAACCCTAACCTCTAAAACCCTAAACCTAACCAGAACCCGAACCCTAACCCTAATAACCGTAACCCTAAAACCCTAAACCCTAACCCTTATACCCTAACCCTAATAACCTAACCCTAACTCGAACCCTAACCCTTACTCGAACCCTAACCCTAAAACTAACCCTAACACTACCCCTAACCCGAACCGGAACCCTAACCCTAACCCCAACATCCCTAACTCTAAAACACTATCCTTAACCCTTAAACCTTAACCCTAATACCATAACCCTAACCCTAATCTTAATACAACCCCTAACCCTAACGCTAATAACCCTAATAATCCTAACCCTAAAACCCTAACCCTAATAACCCTAACCCAAACTCTAACCCTAACCCTAATAACCCTAATCCTTCCCCTAACCTTAACCCTAAACCCTAACCCTACTACAAACCCTAATCCTGATAACCTAACCCTAATAACCCTAATAACCCTAACCCTAATATGAACCCTAACTCTAACCCTAACCTAACCCTAACCTTAACCCTAATACCCTAACCCTAATACCCTAACCCTAAACCTAACCCAACCCTAACCCTAACCCTAATCCTAACCTTAACCCTAACACTTACACAAACCTTAACCCTAACCCTAACACGAACCCTAACTCTAAAATGAACCCTAATCCTTATGCTACTCTAACCCTAACCATAATACAAACCCTAAAACGTACCTTAACCCTAATACAAACCCTAACCTTAGCACTAACCCTAATACCCTAACCCTAACCCTAATATCCTATCCCTAATACCATAACCCTAACACTAACCCTAACCAAACCCTAACCCAAACCCTAATACCCTAACACTAACCTAACCCTAAAAATAACCCTAAACCTAACCTTTAACCCTAACATGAACCCTAACCCTAAACCTAACCCTAATATGAACACTAACCGTAACCTAACACTAACCCAACCCTAACACTAACCCTAACCCTAGTACCCTAACCATAACAATTACCCAACCCTAACCCTAATCCTAACCCTAACCTAACCCTAAACCTAACCCTAATTATAACGCTACCCTAACCCTAACTATAACCCTAATACCTCATATAAGAACCCTAGCCCTAATATTAACCTTAACCCTAACTAACCCTAATAACCTAACCCTAACACTAACACTAACTTTAACTCTAATACCATAATCCTAACCCTAACCCTAAAACGAAACATAACCTAACCCTAACCTTAATACCATAACTCTAACCCTAACCAAACTATAACCGTAACCCTAATCCTAACCCTAACCCTAACCTAACCCTAAATCTAACACAAACATTAACTTTAACACTAAACCCTAACACGAACCCTAAACCTAACACTACTCTAACCCTAACCCTAATCCTAATAACCCTAACCCTAACACTAAAACCCTAAAACACTGACCCTAACTCTAATACGAACCCTAACCCTAATACGAACCCTAACCCTAATAACCTAATATCCTAACCCTAACCCTAACTAACCCTAACCGTAACTAATCCTAACATAATGCGAACCCTAATCCTAAAGATAATCTAACCCTAACCCTAATACAAACCCTAACCTTAACCTAACCCTAACCCTTACACAAACCCTAACCCTAACACGAACCCAAACACGAACCCTAACCCTAAAGATACTCTAACCCTAACCATAATACAAACCATAATAATAACGCTAATACGAACCCTAACCCTAATACGAACCCTAGCACTAACTAACCCTAACCTTAACCCGAACCCTAATACCCTATCCCTAATACCCTTTCCCTAATACCCTTAACCTAACCCTAACCTAACCATAACACTACTACCCTTACCCTAATACCCTAACCCTAACCTAACCGTAACCCTAACCCTAATATGAAACCTAACCCTAACCCTAATACCCTAACCCTAACCCTAACCCAGCCCTAACCTTAATCCTAACCCTAACCCTTACCTAACCCTAACCTTAACCCTAACTCTAACGCATTCCTAACCCTGACCCTAGCCTTAATACCATAACCCTAACCCTAACCGAACTCTAACCGTAACCCAAATCCTAACCCTAACCCTAACCTAACCCTAACTCTAACACAAACCCTAACTCTAACACTAACCCTAACACAAACCCTAACCCTAATACTACTCTAACCCTAACCCTAATCCTAATAACCCTAAGCCTAACACTAAAACCCTAAAACACCGACCCTAAACCTAATACGAACCCTAACCCTAATATCCTAATATCCTAACCCTAACCCTAACCGTAATACCCTAACCTTAATAACCTAACCCTAACCCTAATGGTACCCTAACCCTAATACGAACCCTAACCCTAATACGAACCCTAACTCTAACCCTTATACGTACCCTAACCCTAACTAACCCTAACCCTAATACCATAACCCTAATATCCTAATCCTAACAATAACCTAACCCTAATCCTAACCCAAACCCTAATACCCAAACCCTAACCCTAACATAACCCTAACCCTAATACCCTAATCCTAACCCTAACCCTAATACGAACCAAAACCCTATCCATAAACTAACCCTAACACTAACCCTAACAATAATACCCTAATCCTAACTATAACCCTAACCCTAATACGAACCCTAACACTATCCATAACCTCACCCTAACACTAACCCTAACCCTATGTAACCTTAACCCTAATCTAATAACCCTAACCCTAAAACCCTAACCCTTATACAAACCCTAACCCTAATAGGAACACTAACCCTAACCCTAATGCGAACCAAAACCCTAATAGCCTAATACCCTAACCCTAACATTACGCGAACCCTAATCATAAAGCTAATCTAACCCTAACCCTAATACGAACCCTAACCCTAATACGGACCCTAAACCTAATATGAACCCTAACCCTAACTAACCCTAACCCTAATACCCTAACCCTAACCTAACCCTAGCACTAACCCTAACACTAATACCCTAATCCTAACCCTAACCCTAATAAGAACCCTAACCCTAACCTTAATACCATAACCCTAATCCTAACCCAACCCTAACCGTAACCCTAATCCTAACCCTATCCTAACCCTAACCCTTACACAGACCCTAACCCTAACACTAACATGAACCATAACCCTAACACAAACCCTAGCCCTAATACGATAAATTCTAATTCTAACCCTAATACCCTAACCCTAAAACGCTAAACCTAACCTTAATACGAACTCTAACCCTAACTAACCCTAACCCTCAAATCCTAACCCTAACGCTAACCCTATTACCCTAACCCTAACCTAACTCTAACCCTAACTCTAATATGAACCCTACCCCTTACACGAACCATAACCCTAACTCTAATACGAACACTAACACTAATACGAACCCTAACCCTAATATGAACCCTAACTAACCCTAATACCCTAACACTAACACTAACCCTAACCCTAATACCATAATCCTAACCCTAACCCTAATACGAACCCTAACCTAACCCTAACCCTAACCTTAATACCATAACTATAACCCTAACCAAACTCTAACCGTAACTCTAATCCTAACCCTAACGTAACCCTAAATCTAACACAAACCCTAACTCTAACAATAACCCTAACACGAAGCCTAACACTACACTAACCCTAACCCTAATCCTAATAACCCTAACCCTAACACTAAAACCCTAAAACACTGACCCTAATACGAACCCTAACCCTAACCCTAATACGAACCCTAACCCTAATACGAACCCTAACCCTAATAACCTAATATCCTAACCCTAACCCTAACTAACCCTAACCCTAACCGTAACTAACCGTAACATAATGTGAACCCTAATCCTAAAGCTAATCTAACCCTAACCCTAATACGAACCCTAACACTAACCTAACCCTAACCCTTACACAAACCCTAACCCTAACACGAACCCTAACCCTAAAGATACTCTAACCCTAACCCTAATACAAACCATAATCCTAATGCTAATACGAACCCTAACCCTAATACGAACCCTAGCACTAACTAACCCAAACCCTAATACCCTAACCCTAATACCCTTTCCCTAATACCCTTAACCTAACCCTAACCTAACCATAACACTAATACCCTAACCCTAATATCCTAACCCTAACCGTAACCCTAACCCTAACCCTAATATGAAACCTAACCCTAACCCTAATATCCTAACCCTAACCCTAACCCAACACTAACCTTAATCCTAACCCTAACCCTTACCTAACCCTAACTCTAACGCAACCCTAACCCTAACCTTAATACCATAACCCTAACCCTAACCAAACTCTAACCGTAACCCTAATCCTAACCCTAACCCTAACCTAACCCTAACTCTAACACAAACCCTAACACTAACCCTAACACGAACCCTAACCCTAATACTACTCTAACCCTAACCCTAATCCTAATAACCCTAACCCTAACACTAAAACCCTAAAACACCGACCCTAACCCTAATACGAACCCTAACCCTAATACGAACCCTAACCCTAATACGAACACTAATACGAACCCTAACCCTAACCCTAATAACCTAATATCTTAACTCTAACCCTAGCTAACCCTAACCCTAAACATAACTAACCCTAACATAATGCGAACCCTAATACTAAAGCTAATCTAACCCTAACCCTAAAACAAACCCTAACTTAACCCAAACCCTTACACAAACCCTATCCCTAACACGAACCCTAACACGAACCCTAAAGAAACTCTAACCCTAACCCTAATACAAACCCTATCCCTTATCCTAATCCTAACCTAACCCTAACCTTTTTACCATAACCCTAACCCTAACCAAACGCTAACCGTAACCCTAACCTAACCCTAACTCTAACACAAACCCTAACCCTAACACTACTACTATAACCCTAACCCTAAAACGAACCCTAACCCTAATACAAACCCTATTAACCCTAACTCTAATTTTATCCTAACCCTAACTATAACACTAATACCTCTAGTACGAACCCTAACCCTAAAACAAACCCTAACCCTCACGCGAACCCTAACCCTAACCTAACCCTAACCATAATACGAACCCTTACCTTAACCTCGAACCCTAACTAACTCAAATCCTAATAATCCTAACCCTAATCCTAATAACCCTAACCTAACCCTAAAACCCCAAACCTAACCCTAATACGAACACTAACCTTACCCTAACCCTAATACCCTAAACCAAACCTAACCCTAATCCTATCCCTAACCCTAACCTAACCCTAACTCTTACACAAACCCTAACTCTATCAAGAACTCTAACCCTAACCCTAATACGAGTACTAACCCTAATATGAACCCTAACCCTAATACGAACCCTAATACGAACCCTAACCCAAACTAACCCTAATCTTATCCCTAAACCTAATACCCTAACCCTAATACCACTAATAAGAACCCTAACCCTTAAACAATCGCTAATCCTAAACCTATAGTGAACCCTAACCCTAACTCTACCCTAACCCTAGTATGTACCCTAACTCTAAACCTAACACCCTAATACCCTAACACTAACCATAATACGAACCTTAACCCTAACCTAACCCTTACCCTAATACTCTAAACCTACCCCTAACCCAACACTAACCCTATCCCTAATCCTAACCCTAACCCTAATCCTTTAACAAACCCTAACCCTAACAAGAACCCTAACACGAACCCTAACGCTAAAGATACTCTAACCCTAACCCTAATACAAACCCTAACACTAAATCTAACCCTAATACGAACCCTAACACTAACTAAACCTAACCTTAACCCTAACCCTAATACCCTAATGATAACCCTAATACCCTTTCCCTAATACCCTAAACCTAACCCTAACCTAACCAAAACCCTAATACATTAACCCTAATACCCTAACCCTAATATGAAAGCTAACCCTAACCCTAATACCCTAACCCTAACCCAAAATTAACCATAATCCTAACCCATACCTAACCCTAACTCTAACGCTACCCTAACCCTAACTATAACCCTAATACCTCTAATATAAACCCTAAACCTAACACAAACCCTAACCCTAACGCTACCCTATTCCTCACCCTAATATGATCTCTAACCCCTAACCCTAACCCCCTAAAAACCTAGCCCTAACCATAAGTAACCCTAACCCTAATTCTAATAACCTTAACCCTAACACTAAAACACTAAAACACTAACCCTAACCCTAATACGAACCATAACCCTAACCCTAATACGAACCATAACCCTAATATGAACCCTATCCCTAATATGAACCCTAATATGAACCCTAATACCCTAATATCCTAACCCTAAACCTAACTAACACTAACCCTAATGTGTACCCTAATGCTACCCTAACCCTAATACAAACCCTAACCCTAATACGAACCCTTACTATCACCCTTATATGAACCCTAACCCTAACTAACCCTAACCCTAATCTAACCCTAACCCTAATACGAACCCTAACCCTAATATGGGCCCTAACCCTAATATGAACCCTAACCCTAACTAACCCTAACCCTAAAACCCTAACCCTAATCTAACCCTAACCCTAGCACTAACCCTAACACTAATACCCTAATCCTAACCCTAACCCTGTCCCTAATAAGAACTCTAACCCTAATACCCTAACCCTAACTCTAATACCCTAACCCCAATACCCTAACCCTAACTATAATACCCAAATCCTAACCTAAACCTAACCCTAATACCCTACCCATAACCCAAACCCTAATATGAGCCCTAACCCTATCCCTAACCTAACCATAACACTAACCCTATCCCTAAACCTAATACCCTAACCCTAACCCAACCCTAACCCAAACCCTAATCCTAACCCTAACCCTAACCCAAACCCTTACACAAACCCTAATCCTAACCCTAACCCTAACCCAAACCCTTACACAAACCCTAATCCTAACCCTAACACGAACCCTAACCCTATCCCTAGCCCTAACACGAACATTAACCCTAACTCTTATACTATAACCCTTATTCTAAATGTAATACCCTAACCATAACCCTAAATATAACCCTAATAACCTAACCCTAATACTCTAACCCTAAACCCTATTCCTAACCCTAAGTAACCCTAATCTAATAACCTTAACCCTAACCTTAAAACCCTAACACCCTAACCCTAACCCTAATACGAACCCTATCCCTAATACCAAAATACCCTAACCCTAACTAACCCTAACATAACGCGAACCCTAATCCTAAAGCTAATCTAACCATAACCCTAATACGAATCCTAACTAATACTAACCCTAACCCAAATATGAACCCTAACCCTAACTAACACTTACACTAATTCCCTACCCTAACCTAACCCTAACACTAACCCTAACCCTAACCCTAATACAAACCCTAACCCTAACCATAAAATAATAAATCCTAATTCTAACCCTAATACCCTAACCCTGAAACCCTAACCTTAATATGAACCCTAACCCTAACTAACCCTAACCTTAATACTCTAACCCTAATGCTAACACTATTACCCTCACCCTAATACCCTAACCCTAATCTAACTCTAACCCTAACCCTAATATGAACCCTACCCCTAACACAAACCCTAACCCTTACTCTAATACAAACCCTAACCCTAATATGAACCCTAACCCTAATACGAACCCTGACCCCAACCCTAACCCTGACCCAACCCTATTCCTGGCCCAAACCCGAATACCCTATCCATAACTCTAACACAAAACCTAACTCTAACCCTAACTCTAATACAAACCCTAACCCTAACCCTAATAACCTAATACCCTAACCCTAACCCTAACTAACCCTAACGCGAACCCTAACCCTAATGCTAACCTAACCCAAACATGAGCCCTAACCCTAATACGAACCCTATCCATAATATGAACGCTAAACCTAACCCTAATACCATAACACTAATTCTAACCCTAATACCCTAACCCTAACCATAACCCTAAAACCCTAACCCTAAAACCCTAACCCTAATACCCTAATTCTAACCTTAATATGAACCCTAACCCTAACCTAACCCTAACCCTGACACAAACCCTAACCCTAACACGAACCCTAAAATGAACCCTAACCCTAATCCTAAATATACTCTAACCCTAACCCTAATACAAACCTTAACCCTGATCCTAACCCTAATATGAACCCTAACCCTGATACAAACCCTAACTAACCTTAACCTTAACCCTAACCCTAATACCCTAACCCTAATACCCTTTCCCTAACTCCTTAACCCTAAACTAACTCTAACCCTAATACACTAACCCTAGCCCTAACCTATCCGTAACCCTAACCCTAAACCTAACACTAATACGAACCCTAACCCTAATATGAACCCTAACACTAACTAACCCTAACCTTTACCCTAACCCTAATACCCTAACCCTAATACCCTTTCCCTAATACCCTAACCCTAAACTAACTCTAACCCTAATACACTAACCCTAGCCCTAACCTATCCGTAACCCTAACCCTAAACCTAACACTAATACGAACCCTAACCCTAATATGAACCCTAACCCTAACTAACCCTAACCCTACTACCCTAACCCTAACAATAATACTCTAACCATAATACCCTAATTCTAATACCCTAACCTTAATACCAAAATCCTAACCCTAACCTAACCCTAACCCTAACACTAACCCTAACACTAATACCTTAATCCTAACCCTAACCCTAAACCTAATATGAACCCTAAACATACTACCCTAACTCTAACCCTAACCCAACCTTAACCCTAATACCCTAACCCTAAAACCATAACCCTAACCCTAATACCCAAACCCTAACCCTAACCTAATACGAACCTTAACCCTAACCATAATATCCTAACCCTATCCCAACCCTAACCCTAATCCTAATCCTAACCCTAATCTTACCTTAACCCTTATACAAACCCTAACATGAACCCTAAATCGAACCCTAATACCCTAACCCACACCTAACCCTATTACCCTAACACTAATACCCTAAACCTAACCCAAACCTAAACCTAATACCCTAACACTAATACCCTAAATCTAATCTAACCTAAACCTAACCCTAATACGAACCCTAACAAGAATCCCTAACCCTAATACGAACCTTAACTCTAATGCTACCCTAACCCTAATATCTCTAATACGAACCCTAACGCTAACCATAATACGAACCCTACCCTAATATGAACCCTGACACTGACCCTAACGCTAACCATGACCCAATGCTAACCCTAACCCTAATACGAACCCTAACTCTAACCAATAACCCTAACCCTAAATAACCATAACCCTAATCCTAATAACCCTAACCCTAAAACCCTAACCCTAATACGAACCCTAACACTAATATGAACCCTAACACTAATACGGACCTTAATACGAACCCTAACCCTAATACCATAATACCCTAACCCTAACTAACCCTGACCCTAACCTTAATACCATAACCCTAATTCTAACCATAATACCCTTACCCTAATATGAACTCTAACCCTAACCCTAACTAACCCTAAACCTAATACCCTAACCCTAAAATTCTAACCCTAACCCTAAAACCATTACCCTAACCCAAAATCTTAACCATAACTCTAACCCTTACCCTGATAAACCTAACCCTAATAACCCTAACCCTGAAACCCTAACCCTAACCCTAATGACCCTGATCCTAACCCGAACACTAACCCTAACCCTAAAACCCTAAACCTAACCAGAACCCTAACCCTAACCCTAATAACCATAACCCTAATACCCTAACCCTAACCCTTATACCCTAACCCTAATAACCTAACCCTAACTCGAACCCTATCCCAAAAACCTTAAATCTAACCCTAACACTACCCCTAACCAGAACCGGAACCCTAACTCTAACCCCAATATCCCTAACTCTAAAACACTAACCCTAACCCTTAAACCTTAACCCTAATACCCTAACCCTAACCCTAATCTTAATACAACCCCTAACCCTAACCCTAATAACCCTAAAAATCCTAACCCTAAAACCTTAACCCTAATAACCCTAACCCAAACTCTAACCCTGACCCTAATAATCCTAATCCTTACCCTAACCTTAACCCTAAACCCTAACCCTACTACAAACCCTAACCCTAACCTTAACCCTAACCCTAATAACCCTAATAACCCTAACCCTAATACAAACCCTAACTCTAACTCTAACCTAACCCTAACCTTAACCCTAATACCCGAACCCTAAACCTAACCCAACCCTAACCCTAATCCTAACCTTAACCCTAACCCTAACCTAACCCTAACACTTACACAAACCTTGACCCTAACCCTAACACGAACCCTAACCCTAAAATGAACCCTAACCCTTACGCTACTCTAACCCTAACCATAATACAAACCATAAAACGAACCTTAACCCTAATACAAACCCTAACCTTAACACTAACCCTAATACCCTAACCCTAACCCTAAAACCCTATGCCTAATATCCTAACCCTCACACTAACCCTAACCTAACCCTAACCCAAACCCTAATAACCTAACCCTAACACTAACCTAACCCTAACCCTAAAAATAACCCTAAACCTAACCTTTTAACCCTAACATGAACCCTAACCCTAAACCTAACCCTAATACGAACCCTAACCATAACCTAACACTAACCCAACCCTAACACTAACCCTAACCCTAGTACCCCAACCCTAACCCTTACCCTTACCCAACCCTAACCCTAATCCTAACCCTAACCTAACCCTAAACCTAACCCTAACTATAACGCTACCCTAACCCTAACTATAACCCTAATACCTCATATAAGAACCCTAACCCTATCGCGAACCCTAACCCTAATGCTACCCTAACCCTAATATGAACCCTAACCCTAAGCCTAACCCTAACACCCTAATACCCTAATCCTGACCATAACTATAAGTAACCCTAACCCTAATCCTAATAACCCTAACCCTAATCCTAAAAGCCTAAAACTCTAACCCTAATACGAACCCTAACCCTAACGCTAACCCTAATACAAACCCTAACCCTAATAAGAACCCTAACCCTAATACGAACCATAACCCAAACCCTAATACCCTAACCCTAATACGCTAACCCTAACCCTAATACCCTGACCCAAACAATACCCTAATATGAACCCTAACCCTAACCCTAAAACCCTAACCCAAACCCTAAAACCCTATCCCTAACCCTAACCCAAAACCCTAACCCGAACCCAAAACCCGTACCCGAACCGTAGCCCCTAACCCTAACCATAAACCCTAACCCTAATACGAACCCTAACCCTAATACCCCAACTAACCCTAACCCTAACCTTAACTGTAACCCTAAAACATTAACCCAAAACGCAACCCCAACCCTAACCCTAATACCCTAACCCTAATTACCCTAACCCTAATACCCTAACCCTAATACGAACCCTAACCTTTACTTAAACCCTAACCCTAACCTTAACCCTGAAACCCTAACCCTAATAACCCTGACCCTAACCCGAACACTAACCCTAACCTGAACCCTAATCCTAACCCTAACCTTAAAACCCTAAACCTAACCCTAACCCGAACCCTAACCCTAATAACCGTAACCCTAATACCCTAACCCGAACCCTTATACCCTAACCCTAATAACCTATCCTTAACTCGAACCCTAACCCTAACTCGAACCCTAACCCTAAAACCCTAAAACTAACCCAAACACTACCCCTAACCCAAACCGGAACCCTAACCCTAACCCCAATATCCCTAACTTTAAAACAATAACCCTAACCCTTAAACCTTAACCCTAATACCCTAACCCTAAACCTAACCCAACCCTAACCCTAACCCTAATCCTAACCTTAACCCTAACCCTAACACTTACACACACCTTAACCCTAACCCTAACACGAACCCTAACCCTAAAATGAACCCTAACCCTTACGCTACTCTAACCCTAACCATAATACAAATCCTAAAACGAACCTTAACCCTAATACAAACCCTAACCTTAACCTTAACACTAACCCTAATACACTAACCCTAACCCTAATACCCTATCCCTAATACCCTAACCCTAACACTAACCCTAACCTAACCCTAACCCAAACCCTAATACCCTAACCCTAACACTTACCTAACCCTAACCCTAAAAATAACCCTAAACCAAACCTTTAACCCTAACATGAACCCTAACCCTAAACCTAACCCTAATATGATCCCTAACCCTAACCTAACACTAACCCAACCCTAACACTAACCCTAACCCTAGTACCCTAAACCTAACCCTTACCCAACCCTAACCCTAATCCTAACCCTAACCTAACCCTAAACCTAACCCTAACTATAACGCCACCCTAACCCTAACTATAACCCTAATACCTCATATAAGAACCCTAACCCTATTGCGAACCCTATCCCTAATGCTACCCTAACCATAACCCTAATATGAACCCTAACCCTAAGCCCTAACCCTAACACCCTAATACCCTAACCCTAACCGTAACTATAAGTTACCCTAACACTAATCCTAATAACCCTGACCCTAATCCTAAAAGCCTAAAACTCTAACCCTAATACGAACCCTAACACAAACCCTAACCCTAATAAGAAGCCTAACCCTAATACGAACCCTAACCCTAACACCCTAACCCTAATACACTAACCTAACCCTAATACCCTGACCCTAAAACTAACCCTAATATGAACCCTAACCCTAATACAAATCCTAACCCTAAAACCCTAACCCAAACCCTAAAACCCTATCCATAACCCTAACCAAAAACCCGAACCCGAACCCAAAACCCGAACCTGAACCCTAGCCCCTAACCCTAACCCTAAACCCTAACCCTAATACGAACCCTAACCCTAATACCCCAACTAACCCTAACCCCTAAATGTAACCCTAAAACCTTAACCCAAAAAGCAACCCCACCCCTAACCCTAATGCCCTAACCCTAATTACCCTAACCCTAATACCCTAAACCCTAATACGAACCCTAACCCTAATACCCAAACTAACCCTAAACCCTAACCGTAACCGTAACCCTAAAACCTTAACCCAAATTGCAACCCTAACCCTAATACCCTAACCCTAATTACCCTAACCCTAATATCCTAACCCTAATACGAACCCTAACCTTTACTCAAACCCTAACCCTAAACCGAACCCTAACCCTAACCATAACATGAACCCTAACTCTAACCCTAACCCCTAACCCTAACACTAAAACCCTACTCCTAATAACTCTAACCCTAATAACCCTAACCCCTAACCCAAACCATAAATAACCCAAACAGTAACCCTAAAACCCTAACCTTAACACCCGAACCCTAATACGAACCCTAACCCTAATACCCCAACTAACACTAAACCCTAACCGTAACCGTAACCCTAAAACCTTAACCCAAAATGCAACCCCAACCTTAACCCTAATACCCTAACCCTAATTACCCTAACCCTAATACCCTAACCCTAATACGAACCCTAACCTTTAATCAAACCCTAACCCTAAACCAAACCCTAACCCTAACCATAACATGAACCCTAAATCTAACCCTAACCCCTAACAATAAAACCCTACTCCTAATAACTCTAACCCTATTAACCCTAACCCTAACCCAAACCATAAATAACCCAAACAGTATCCCTAAAACCCTAACCTTAACACCCGAACCCTAACATGAACCCTTAACATAACCCTAACCCTAATACCCTAAAACAAACCCAAACACGATCCCTAACCCTTCCCCTAACCCTAACCCTAAAACCCTAATCCTAATCATAAAACCCTAACCATAACCATAATACCCTAAACCTAACCCTAATACCATAACCCTAACCCAAATACCCTAACCCTAACCTTAATACAAACCCTAACCCAAACGTGAACCCTAACACTACCCTAACCCTAACCCTAACACCCTAATACCCTAATACCCTAACCATAACCCTAACTAACCCTAACGTTAATCCTAATAACCCTAATCCTTACCCTAAAACTCTATAACCCTAAAACTCTAACCCTAACCTTAATACGAACCCTAATCATGATAAGAACCCTATCCCTAAGCCTAATACGAATCCTAACCCTAACCCTAATATGAACAATAATATGAACTCTAACCCTAACACTAATACCCTTATACCCTAACTCTAACCCTAACTAACCCTAACTCTAATACTATAACCCTAATTCTAACCCTAATACCCTAGCCCTAACACTGACCCTAAAACCCTAACCCTAACACTAATACCCTAACCCTAATACGAACCCTAACTCTAACCATAACCTAACCCTAACACTAACCCTAATATCCTAACCCTAAATCTAACCCAACCCTAACTCTAACCCTAATCCTAACTTAAACCCTAACCCTAACCTAACCCTAACCCTTACACAAACCATAAACCTAAAACGAACCCTAACCAAAACAAGAACCCTTTCGCTACTCTAACCCTAACCTTAATGTGAACCCTAATTCTAACCTTAATACGAACCCTAACTCTAATACAAACCCTAACCCAACCCTAACCCTAACCATAATACCCTAACCCTAGTACCCTAACCCTAACCCTAACCTAACCGAACCATAACACTAATACCCTAACCCTAACATAACCCTAACCCTAACCATAATATCCTAATCCTAACCGTAACCCTAAACTAACCCTAACACAAACACTAATACAAGCCCTAACCTACTACGAACCCTAACCCTAATACGAACCCTAACCCTAATACGAACCCTGATCCTAACTATGACCCTGACCCAACCCTAACCCTAATATGAACCCTAACTCTAATATGAACCCTAATACGAAGCCTAACCCTAACTGTAATACCAAAATACCCTAACCCTAACTAACCCTAACGTGAACCCTAACGCTACCCTAACCCTAACTCTAATACGAACCCTAACCCTAACTAACCCTAACCCTAATACCCTAACCCTAACAATAATACTCTAACCATAATACCCTAATTCGAATACCCTAACCCTAACCTTAATACCAAAATCCTAACCCTAACCTAACCATAACCCTAACACTAACCCTAACCCTAGTACCCTAAACCTAACCCTTACCCAACCCTAACCCTAATCCTAACCCTAACCTAACCCTAAACCTAACCCTAACTATAACGCCACCCTAACCCTAACTATAACCCTAATACCTCATATAAGAACCCTAACCCTATTGCGAACCCTATCCCTAATGCTACCCTAACCATAACCCTAATATGAACCCTAACCCTAAGCCCTAACCCTAACACCCTAATACCCTAACCCTAACCGTAACTATAAGTTACCCTAACACTAATCCTAATAACCCTGACCCTAATCCTAAAAGCCTAAAACTCTAACCCTAATACGAACCCTAACACAAACCCTAACCCTAATAAGAAGCCTAACCCTAATACGAACCCTAACCCTAACACCCTAACCCTAATACACTAACCTAACCCTAATACCCTGACCCTAAAACTAACCCTAATATGAACCCTAACCCTAATACAAATCCTAACCCTAAAACCCTAACCCAAACCCTAAAACCCTATCCATAACCCTAACCAAAAACCCGAACCCGAACCCAAAACCCGAACCTGAACCCTAGCCCCTAACCCTAACCCTAAACCCTAACCCTAATACGAACCCTAACCCTAATACCCCAACTAACCCTAACCCCTAACCGTAACCCTAAAACCTTAACCCAAAAAGCAACCCCACCCCTAACCCTAATGCCCTAACCCTAATTACCCTAACCCTAATACCCTAAACCCTAATACGAACCCTAACCCTAATACCCAAACTAATCCTAAACCCTAACCGTAACCGTAACCCTAAAACCTTAACCCAAATTGCAACCCCAACCCTAACCCTAATACCCTAACCCTAATTACCCTAACCCTAATATCCTAACCCTAATACGAACCCTAACTTTTACTCAAACCCTAACCCTAAACCGAACCCTAACCCTAACCATAACATGAACCCTAACTCTAACCCTAACCCCTAACCCTAACACTAAAACCCTACTCCTAATAACTCTAACCCTAATAACCCTAACCCCTAACCCAAACCATAAATAACCCAAACAGTAACCCTAAAACCCTAACCTTAACACCCGAACCCTAATACGAACCCTAACCCTAATACCCCAACTAACACTAAACCCTAACCGTAACCGTAACCCTAAAACCTTAACCCAAAATGCAACCCCAACCTTAACCCTAATACCCTAACCCTAATTACCCTAACCCTAATACCCTAACCCTAATACGAACCCTAACCTTTAATCAAACCCTAACCCTAAACCAAACCCTAACCCTAACCATAACATGAACCCTAAATCTAACCCTAACCCCTAACAATAAAACCCTACTCCTAATAACTCTAACCCTATTAACCCTAACCCTAACCCAAACCATAAATAACCCAAACAGTATCCCTAAAACCCTAACCTTAACACCCGAACCCTAACATGAACCCTTAACATAACCCTAACCCTAATACCCTAAAACAAACCCAAACACGATCCCTAACCCTTCCCCTAACCCTAACCCTAAAACCCTAATCCTAATCATAAAACCCTAACCATAACCATAATACCCTAAACCTAACCCTAATACCATAACCCTAACCCAAATACCCTAACCCTAACCTTAATACAAACCCTAACCCAAACGTGAACCCTAACACTACCCTAACCCTAACCCTAACACCCTAATACCCTAATACCCTAACCATAACCCTAACTAACCCTAACGTTAATCCTAATAACCCTAATCCTTACCCTAAAACTCTATAACCCTAAAACTCTAACCCTAACCTTAATACGAACCCTAATCATGATAAGAACCCTATCCCTAAGCCTAATACGAATCCTAACCCTAACCCTAATATGAACAATAATATGAACTCTAACCCTAACACTAATACCCTTATACCCTAACTCTAACCCTAACTAACCCTAACTCTAATACTATAACCCTAATTCTAACCCTAATACCCTAGCCCTAACACTGACCCTAAAACCCTAACCCTAACACTAATACCCTAACCCTAATACGAACCCTAACTCTAACCATAACCTAACCCTAACACTAACCCTAATATCCTAACCCTAAATCTAACCCAACCCTAACTCTAACCCTAATCCTAACTTAAACCCTAACCCTAACCTAACCCTAACCCTTACACAAACCATAAACCTAAAACGAACCCTAACCAAAACAAGAACCCTTTCGCTACTCTAACCCTAACCTTAATGTGAACCCTAATTCTAACCTTAATACGAACCCTAACTCTAATACAAACCCTAACCCAACCCTAACCCTAACCATAATACCCTAACCCTAGTACCCTAACCCTAACCTAACCCTAACCCTAACCTAACCGAACCATAACACTAATACCCTAACCCTAACATAACCCTAACCCTAACCATAATATCCTAATCCTAACCGTAACCCTAAACTAACCCTAACCCTAACACAAACACTAATACAAGCCCTAACCTACTACGAACCCTAACCCTAATACGAACCCTAACCCTAATACGAACCCTGATCCTAACTATGACCCTGACCCAACCCTAACCCTAATATGAACCCTAACCCTAATATGAACCCTAATACGAAGCCTAACCCTAACTGTAATACCAAAATACCCTAACCCTAACTAACCCTAACCCTAACGTGAACCCTAACGCTACCCTAACCCTAACTCTAATACGAACCCTAACCCTAACTAACCCTAACCCTAATACCCTAACCCTAACAATAATACTCTAACCATAATACCCTAATTCTAATACCCTAACCCTAACCTTAATACCAAAATCCAAACCCGAACCTAACCATAACCCTAACACTAACCCTAACACCTTAATCCTAACCCTAACCCTAAACCTAATATGAACCCTAAACATACTACCCTAACTCTAACCCTAACCCAACCTTAACCCTAATACCCTAACCCTAAAACCATAACCCTAACCCTAATACCCAAACCCTAACTCTAACCCTAACCCTAATACCTTAATCCTAACCCTAACCCTAAACCTAATACGAACCTTAACCCTAACCATAATATCCTAACCCTATCCCAACCCTAACCCTAATCCTAATCCTAACCCTAATCTAACCTTAACCCTTATACAAACCCTAACATAAACCCTAAATCGAACCCTAATACCCTAACCCACACCTAACCCTATTACCCTAACACTAATAACCTAAACCTAACCCAAACCTTAACCTAATACCTTAACACTAATACCCTAAGTCTAATCTAACCTAAACCTAACCCTAATACGAACCATAACCCTAACAAGAATCCCTAACCCTAATACGAACCTTAACTCTAATGCTACCCTAACCCTAATATCTCTAATACAAACCCTAACGCTAACCATAATACGAACCCTACCCTAATATGAACCTGAACCAAAACCCTAACTCTAATACGAACCCTAACCCTGATACAAACCCTGACCCTGACACTGACCCTAACCATGACCCAATGCTAACCCTAACCCTAATACGAACCCTAACTCTAACCAATAACCATAACCCTAAATAACCCTAAACCAAACCTTTAACCCTAACATGAACCCTAACCCTAAACCTAACCCTAATATGATCCCTAACCCTAACCTAACACTAACCCAACCCTAACACTAACCCTAACCCTAGTACCCTAACCCTAACCCTTACCCAACCCTAACCCTAATCCTAACCCTAACCTAACCCTAAACCTAACCCTAACTATAACGCCACCCTAACCCTAACTATAACCCTAATACCTCATATAAGAACCCTAATCCTATCGCGAACCCTATCCCTAATGCTACCCTAACCATAACCCTAATATGAACCCTAACCCTAAGCCCTAACCCTAACACCCTAATTACCCTAACCCTAACTGTAACTATAAGTAACCCTAACACTAATCCTAATAACCCTGACCCTAATCCTAAAAGCCTAAAACTCTCTCCCTAATACGAACCCTAACCCTAACCCTAATACAAACCCTAACCCTAATAAGAAGCCTAACCCTAATACGAACCCTAACCCTAATACCCTAACCCTAATACGCTAACCTAACCCTAATACCCTGACCCTAACCCTAACCCTAATATGAACCCTAACCCTAATACAAATCCTAACCCTAAAACCCTAACCCAAACCCTAAAACCCTATCCCTAACCCTAACCAAAAACCCAAACCCGAACCCAAAACCCGAACCTGAACCCTAGCCCCTAACCCTAACCCAAAACCCTAACCCTAATACGAACCCTAACCCTAATACCCCAACTAACCCTAACCCCTAACCGTAACCCTAAAACCTTAACCCAAAAAGCAACCCCACCCCTAACCCTAATGCCCTAACCCTAATTACCCTAACCCTAATACCATAATACGAACCCTAACCCTAATACCCAAACTAACCCTAAACCCTAACCGTAACCGTAACCCTAAAACCTTAACCCAAATTGCAACCCCAACCCTAACCCTAATACCCTAACCCACAGGTTCTCAAACTCGGTCCTCAGGACCCCACACAGTGCATGTTTTGCAGGTCTCCTCACAGAATCACAAGTGAAATAATTAACCCCACCTGTGGGCCTTTTAAAATGTGTCAGTGATTAATTTATACACCTGTGCACCTGCTGGGTTACCTGCAAAACATGCACTGTGTGGGGTCCTGAGGACCGAGTTTGAGAACCACTGCCCTAACCCTAATTACCCTAACCCTAATATCCTAACCCTAATACGAACCCTAACCTTTACTCAAACACTAACCCTAAACCGAACCCTAACCCTAACCATAACATGAACCCTAATAACCCTAACCCCTAACCCAAACCATAAATAACCCAAACAGTAACCCTAAAACCCTAACCTTAACACCCGAACCCTAATACGAACCCTAACCCTAATACCCCAACTAACCCTAAACCCTAACCGTAACCGTAACCCTAAAACCTTAACCCAAAACGCAACCCCAACCCTAACCCTAATACCGTAACCCTCATTCCCCTAACCCTAATACCCTAACCCTAATACGAACCCTAACCTTTAATCAAACCCTAACCCTAAACCAAACCCTAACCCTAACCATAACATGAACCCTAACTCTAACCCTAACCCCTAACAATAAAACCCTACTCCTAATAACTCTAACCCTAATAACCCTATCCCTAACCCCTAACCCAAACCATAAATAACCCAAACAGTATCCCTAAAACCCTAACCTTAACACCCGAACCCTAACATGAACCCGTAACATAACCCTAACCCTAATACTCTAAAACAAACCCAAACACGATCCCTAACCCTTCCCCTAACCCTAACCCTAAAACCCTAATCCTAATCATAAAACCCTAACCATAACCATAATACCCTAAACCTAACCCTAATACCATAACCCTAACCCAAATACCCTAACCCTAACCTTAATACAAACCCTAACCCAAACGTGAACCCTAACCCTAACACTACCCTACCCCTAACCCTAACACCCTAATACCCTAATACCCTAACCATAACCCTAACTAACCCTAACGTTAATCCTAATAACCCTAACCCTTACCCTAAAACCCTATAACCCTAAAACTCTAACCCTAACCCTAATACGAACCCTAATCATAATAAGAACCCTATCCCTAAGCCTAATACGAATCCTAACCCTAACCCTAATACGAACCCTAATTTGAACTCTAACCCTGTCACTAATACCCTAATACCCTAACTCTAACCCTAACTAACCCTAACCCTATTACTATAACCCTTATTCTAACCCTAATACCCTAGCCCTAACCATAACCCTAAAACCCTATCCCTAAAACTAATACCCTAACCCTAATACGAACCCTAACTCTAACCATAACTTAAACCTAACACTAACCCTAATACCCTAACCCTAAACCTAATCCAACCCTAACTCTAACCATAATACTAACCTAAGCATTAACCCTAACTTAACCCTAACCCTTACACAAACCCTAGATCTAAAACGAACCCTAACCAAAACAAGAACCCTAACCCTAACGCTACTCTAACCCTAACCTTAATGTGAACCCTAATTCTAACCTTAATACGAACCCTAACCCTAATACAAACCCTAACCGTAACCCTAACCCTAACCTAACCCTAACCTAACCTAACCCTAACACTAATACCCTGACCCTAACATAACCCTAACCCTAAACATAATATCTTAATCCTAACCGTTACCCTAAACTAACCCTAACCCTAACACAAATACTAATACAAGCCCTAACCTAATACGAACCCTAACCCTAATACGAACTCTAACCCTAATACGAACCCTGACCCTAACCCTAACCTGACCCAACCCTAACTCTAATATGAACCCTAACCCTAATATGAACCCTAATACAAACCCTAACCTTAACTGTAATTCCAAAATACCCTAACCCTAACTAACCCTAACCCTAACGTGAACCCTAACCCTAACCTAACCCTAATATGAATCCTAACCCTAATACGAACCCTAACCCTAACTAACCCTAATACCCTAACCCTAATACTTTAACTATAATACCCTAACCCTAATACCCTAACCCTAACTAACCCTAACCCTAATACCCTAACCCTAATACTCTAACCATAATATCCTAACCCTAATACCCTAACCCTAACCTTAATACCAAAATCCTAACCCTAACCTAACCCTAACTCTAACACTAACCCTAACACTAATACCTTAATCCTAACCCTAACCCTAAACCTAATATAAACCCTAAACATACTACCCTGACCCTAACCCTAACCCAACCCTAACCCTAATACCCTAACCCTAAAACCATAACCCTAACCCTAATACCCAAACCCTAATCCTTACACTAACCCTAACCCTAATACCTTAATCCTAACCCTGACCCTAAACCTTTTACAAACCCTAACCCTAACCATAATATCCTAACCCTATCCCAACCCTAACCCTAATCCTAATCCTAACCCTAATCTAACCTTAACCTTTATACAAACCCTAACACGAACCCTAAATCGAACCCTAATACCCTAACCCAAACCTAACCCTATTACCCTAACACTAATACCCTAAACCTAACCCAAACCTAAACCTAATACCCTAACACTAATACCCTAAGCCTAATCTAATCTAAACATAACCCTAATACGAACCCTAACCCTAACAAGAATCCCTAACCCTAATACGAACCTTAACTCTAATGCTACCCTAACCCTAATATCTATAATACGAACCCTAACCCTAACGCTAACCATAATACGAACCCTACCCTAATATGAACCTGAACCAAAACCCTAACTCTAATACGAACCCTAACCCTGATACAAACCATGACCCTAACACCGACCCTAACCCTAACCATGACCCAATGCTAACCCTAACCATAATACGAACCCCTACCCTAACCAATAACCCTAACCCTAATACCTTAACCCTAACCCTAAATAACCCTAACCCTAATCCTAATAACCCTAACCCTAAAACCCTAACCCTAATACGAACCCTAACACTAATACGAACCCTAACACTAATACGGACCTTAATACGAACCCTAACCCTAATACCATAATACCCTAACCCTAACTAACCCTAACCTTAATACCATAACCCTAATTCTATCCATAATACCCTTACCCTAATATGAACTCTAACCCTAACCCTAACTAACCCTAAACCTAATACCCTAACCCTAAAATCCTAACCCTAACCCTAAAACCATTACCCTAACCCAAAATCTTAACCATAACTCTAACCTTTACCCTGATAAACCTAACCCTTATAACCCTAACCCTGAAACCCTAACCCTAACCCTAATAACCCTGATCCTAACCCGAACACTAACCCTAACCCTAAAACCCTAAACCTAACCCTAACCCGAACCCTAACCCTAATAACCGTAACCCTAATACCGTAACCCTAACCCTTATACCCTAACCCTAATAACCTATCCCTAACTCGAACCCTAACCCTAACACGAACCCTAACCCTAAAACCCTAAAACTAACCCTAACACTACCCCTAACCAGAACCGGAACCCTTACCCTAACCCCAATATCCCTAACTCTAAAACACTAACCCTAACCCTTAAACCTTAACTCTAATACCCTAACCCTAACCCTAATATTAATACAAACCCTACCCCTAATAACCCTAATAATCCTAACCTTTAAACCCTAACCCTAATAACCCTAACCCAAACTCTAACCCTAACCCTAATAACCCTAATCCTTACCCTAACCTTAACCCTAAACACTAACCCTACTACAAACCCTAACCCTGGTAACCATAACCCTAATAACCCTAACCCTAATACGAACCCTAATTCTAACCCTAACCTAACCCTAACCTTAACCCTAATACCCTAACCCTAAACCTAACCCAACCCTAACCCTAATCCTAATCCTAACCCTAATCCTAACCTTAACCCTAACCCTAACACTTACACAAACCTTAACCCTAACCCTAACACGAACCCTAACCCTAACATGAACCCTAAACCTTACGCTGCTCTAACCCTAACCATAATACAAACCCTAAAACGAACCTTAACCCTAATACAAACCCTAACCTTAACAATAACCCTAATACCCTAACCCTCACCCTAATACCCTATCCCTAATACCCTAACCCTAACACTAACCCTAACCTAACCCTAACCCAAACCCTAATACCCTAACCCTAACACTAACCTAACCCTAACCCTAAAAATAACCCTAAACCAAACCATTAACCCTAACATGAACCCTAACCCTAAACCTAACCCTAATACGACCCCTAACCCTAACCTAACACTAAACCAACCCTAACACTAACCCTAACTCTAGTACCCTAACCCTAACCCTTACCCAACCCTAACCCTAATCCTAACCCTAACCCTAACCCTAATACCCTAACTCTAACCCTAACTAACCCTAACCCTAATACTATAACCCTTATTCTGACCCTAATACCCTAGCCCTAACCATAACCCTAAAACCCTATCCCTAAAACTAATACCGTAACCCTAATACGAACCCTAACTCTAACCATAACTTAACCCTAACACTAACCCTAATACCCTAACCCTACACCTAACCCAACCCTAACTCTACCCATAATCCTAACCTAAACTCTAACCCTAACCTAACCCTAACCCTTACACAAACCCTAGACCTAAAACGAACCCTAACCAAAACAAGAACCCTAACCCTAACGCTACTCTAACCCTAACCTTAATGTGAACCCTAATTCTAACCTTAATACGAACCCTAACCCTAATACAAACCCTAACCGTAACCCTAACCCTAACCATAATACCCCAACCCTAATACCCTAACCCTAAACTAACCTTAACCTAACCCTAACACTAATATCCTAACCCTAACATAACCCTAACCCTAACCATAATATCTTAATCCTAACCGTAACCCTAAATACTAACCCTAACCCTAATACTAATACAAACCCTAACCTAATACGAACCCTAACCCTAATACAAAATCTAACCCTAATACGAACCCTGACCCTAACCCTAACCCTGACCCAACCCTAACTCTAATATGAACCCTAACCCTAATATGAACCCTAATACAAACCCTAACCTTAACTGTAATACCAAAATACCCTAACCCTAACTAACCCTAACCCTAACGTGAACCCTAACACTAACCTAACCCTAATACGAATTCTAACCCTAATACGAACCCTAACCCTAACTAACCCTAATACCCTAACCCTAACTAACCCTAACCCTAATACCCTAACCCTAATACTCTAACCATAATATCCTAACCCTAATACCCTAACCCTAACCTTAATACCAAAATCCTAACCCTAACCTAACCCTAACCCTAACACTTACCCTAACACTAATACCTTAATCCTAACCCTAAACCTAATATAAACCCTAAACATACTACCCTGACCCTAACCCTAACCCAACCCTAACCCTAATACCCTAACCCTAAAACCATAACCCTAACCCTAATACCCAAACCATAACCCTAACACTAACCCTAACCCTAATACCTTAATCCTAACCCTAAACCTAATACGAACTCTAACCCTAACCATAATACCCTAACCCTAACCCAACCCTAACCCTAATCCTAATCCTAACCCTAATCTAACCTTAACCATTACACAATCCCTAAAACGAACGCTAAATCTAACCCTAATACCCAAACCCAAACCTAACCCTAATACCCTAACACTAATATCCTAAACCTAACCCAAACCTAAACCTAATACCCTAACACTAATACCCTAAGGCTAACCCTAACCTAACCCTAACCCTAATACGAACCCTAACCCTAACAAGAATCCCTAACCCTAATACGAACCCTAACACTAATGCTACCCTAACCCTAATATCTCTAATACGAACCCTAACGCTAACCATAATACGAACCCTACCCTAATATGAACCCGAACCAAAACCCTAACTCTAATACGAACCCTAACCCTGATACAAACCCTGACCTTGACACTGACCCAAACCCTAACCATGACCCAATGCTAACCCGAACCCTAATAAGAACCCTAACCCCTAACCCTAACCCCAATACCTTAACCCTAACCCTAAATAACCCTAACCCTAATTCTAATAACCCTAACCCTAAAACCCTAACCCTAATACGAACCCTAACACTAAAACAAACCCTAACACTAATACGGACCTTAATACGAACCCTAACCCTAATACCATTATACCCTAACCCTAACTAACCGTAACACTAACCTTAATACCATAACCCTAATTCTAACCATAATACCCTTACCCTAATATGAACTCTAACCCTAACCCTAACTAACCCTAAACCTAATACCCTAACCCTAATACCCTAACCCTAAAATCTTAACCCTAACCCTAAAACCATTACCCTAACCCAAAATCTTAACCATAACACTAACCCTTACCCTGATAAACCTAACACTAACAACCCTAATAACCCTAACCCTGATACCCTAACCCTAATAACCCTGACCCTAACCCGAACACTAACCCTAACCCGAACCCTAATACTAACCCTAACCCTAACCCTAAAACCCTAAACCTAACCAGAACCCGAACCCTAACCCTAATAACCGTAACCCTAATACCCTAACCCTTATACCCTAACCCTAATACCCTAACCATAACCCTAACTAACCCTAACGTTAATCCTAATAACCCTAATCCTTACCCTAAAACTCTATAACCCTAAAACTCTAACCCTAACCCTAATACGAACCCTAATCATGATAAGAACCCTATCCCTAAGCCTAATATGAATCCTAACCCTAACCCTAATAAGTAACAATAATATGAACTCTAACCCTAACACTAATACCCTTATACCCTAACTCTAACCCTAACTAACCCTAACCCTAATACTATAACCCTAATTCTAACCCTAATACCCTAGCCCTAACACTAACCCTAAAACCCTAACCCTAACACTAATACCCTAACCCTAATACGAACCCTAACTCTAACCATAACCTAACCCTAACACTAACCCTAATACCCTAACCCTAAATCTAGCCCAACCCTAACTCTAACCCTAATCCTAACTTAAACCCTAACCCTGACCTAACCCTAACCCTTACACAAACCATAAACCTAAAACGAACCCTAACCAAAACAAGAACCCTTTCGCTACTCTAACCCTAACCTTAATGTGAACCCTAATTCTAACCTTAATACGAACCCTAACCCTAACACAAACCCTAACCGTAACCCTAACCCTAACCATAATACCCTAACCCTAGTACCCTAACCCTAACCTAACCCTAACCCTAACCTAACCTAACCTAACCCTAACACTAATACCCTAACCCTAACATAACCCTAACCCTAACCATAATATCCTAATCCTAACCGTAACCCTAAACTAACCCTAACCCTAACACAAACACTAATACAAGCCCTGACCTACTACGAACCCTAACCCTATTATGAACCCTAACCCTAATACGAACCCTGATCCTAACTATAACCCTGACCCAACCCTAACCCTAATATGAACCCTAACCCTAATATGAACCCTAATACGAAGCCTAACCCTAACTGTGATACCAAAATACCCTAACCCTAACTAACCCTAACCCTAACGTGAACCCTAACGCTACCCTAACCCTAACTCTAATACGAACCCTAACTAACCCTAACCCTAATACCCTAACCCTAACAATAATACTCTAACCATAATACCCTAATTCTAATACCCTAACCCTAACCTTAATACCAAAATCCTAACCCTAACCTAACCCTAACACTAACCCTAACACTAATACCTTAATCCTAACCCTAACCCTAAACCTAATATGAACCCTAAACATACTACCCTAACTCTAACCCTAACCCAACCTTAACCCTAATACCCTAACCCTAAAACCATAACGCTAACCCTAATACCCAAACCCTAACCCTAACACTAACCCTAACCCTAATACCTTAATCCTAACCCTAACCCTAAACCTAATACGAACCTTAACCCTAACCATAATATCCTAACCCTATCCCAACCCTAACCCTAATCCTAATCCTAACCCTAATCTAACCTAAACCCTTATACAAACCCTAACACGAACCCTAAATCGAACCCTAATACCCTAACCCAAACCTAACCCTATTACCCTAACACTAATACCCTAAACCTAACCCAAACCTAAACCTAATACCCTAACACTAATACTCTAAGCCTAATCTAACCTAAACCTAACCCTAATACGAACCCTAACCCTAACAAGAAACCCTAACCCTAATACGAACCCTAACTCTAACCATAACTTAAACCTAACACTAACCCTAATACCCTAACCCTAAACCTAATCCAACCCTAACTCTAACCATAATACTAACCTAAGCATTAACCCTAACTTAACCCTAACCCTTACACAAACCCTAGATCTAAAACGAACCCTAACCAAAACAAGAACCCTAACCCTAACGCTACTCTAACCCTAACCTTAATGTGAACCCTAATTCTAACCTTAATACGAACCCTAACCCTAATACAAACCCTAACCGTAACCCTAACCCTAACCTAACCCTAACCTAACCTAACCCTAACACTAATACCCTGACCCTAACATAACCCTAACCCTAAACATAATACAGATGTGTCCACTATTACCTTTCTGAAAAAAGTATCATGGCCTGCCGTTCATGGCACGAGATAAGATTTCCTCTTAAGATATACACGGCAAGCCATGTGTATCTCCTCTGAAATATAGTGCAGTACCACTTTTCAGACAGCAGGTGGCATTTTTAGAAACTGAGCAAGCAGAAAGTCTGATAAAGAGATTCTAGAGGGAGTAGTTCAGACCTGATTCTAGCAGCATTTTATTTGCAAATGGGCAAAACCATGGGGGTCATTCCGAAATGATCGCACGCTAGGTTGTTTTGCAGCGGTGCGATCAGGTCGAAACTGCACATGCGTATGCACCTCAATGCGCATGTGCGTCGTACGGGTACAAAGCGGATCATTGCTGAGCAATGGATTTAACGAAGAATCGATTCGCACAGCAGATCGCAAGGAGATTGACAGGAAGAGGGCATTTGTGGGTGGCAACTGAACGCTTTCTGGGAGTGTTTGGAAAAACGCAGGCGTGTCCAAGCGTTTGCAGGGCAGGTGTCTGACGTCAATTCCGGACACGAACAGGCTAAAGTGTTTGCCCCGAATTTACATCAGACACCCACCCTGCAAACGCATTGGCACACCTGCGTTTTTCCAAACACTCCCAGAAAATGGTCAGTTGACATCCACAAATGTTTTCTTCCAGTCAATCTCCTTGCGATTGTCTGTGCGAATGGATTATTCATTAAATCCATTGCTCAGCAACGATCCACTTTGTACCTGTGCGACGCGCCTGCGTATTGCGGGGCACACACATGCGCAGTTATGTCCTGATCGCAGCTCAGCAAAACAACCTAGCGTGCAATCAGGCCTGCATGACCCCCATGGTTTTGCCCATCTGCTAACAAAATTGCAGCTATGGGGTGTCATTCCGAGTTGATCGTAGCCCTGCAAAATTTTGCAGGGCTACAATCAGGAACAGAGACATGCGGGGAATGTCCAGCACAGGGCCAGTCCGCCCCGCAGGTCAGTTACGCCCCCCCCCCCTGCAGAAGTGCAAAAGTATTGCACAGCGGCGATGCTTTTGTACTTCAGGAGTAGCTCCCGGCCAGCGCAGCTTTAGCGTGCTGGCCGGGAGCTACTCATTACTACACGGCCCGCAGCGGCTGGTCAGCAGCAGCGATCGGGTCAGAATGACCCCCATGAGCCATATGTGCAGGGCAATTTATCCATCATGCACACGGGAATATCAGCTGCAGCAGCTAATTGTGAAGTATTAATATTTTTCAAATACATCTCTCATACTAACTTCCAACATGTACCTGGCTCAATGTTGCCTATATGTTTAAAAAAATCTTTTTCCTTGTGATTGATAATGTGCTGATGAAGAGTTCATACAAACTCCACACAGAGATTCAATATAGAAATTATGATACTAACTAAAAGGCACTATTAATACTTGTCATTTTTTGCAATTGTTTGGTGGTTAAGGTGTGAGTAGAGAGAATTTTTGGTATTTCAATACCACATATATTTCATTGGGATCCGGTCTGAAGATCGACAGTGTCTGCCATACAAGTGGGTGCTGCGTCTGTCTGCCACAAATCGGTCCAGCGCTGAGGCTGTGTTGCCATAATAAGGAACCGGGTGCTCTGTGTGCCATACACGTGGGTGCTGCACCTGTCTGCCACAAATCAGTCCTGTGCTTGGGCTGTGCTGCCATAATAAGGAACCGGGTGCTCTGTCTGCCATACAGGTGGGTGCTGCACCTGTCTGCCACAAATCAGTCCTGTGCTTGGGCTGTGCTCCATAATAAATCACTGGGTGCTCTGTCTGCCATACAAGTGGGTGCTGTGCCTGTCTGCCACAAATCAGTCCTGTGCTTGGGCTGTGCTCCATAATAAATCACTGGGTGCTCTGTCTGCCATACAAGTGGGTGAAGAAACATGAGACCAAGGGCCTGATCAGCCATAAGGCTGCAGCCTGGATAGCTGAGTCCTGGGGGGCGCAGCACTGGCACAATAGATGCTTAGGCTCTACCTACTACTGGAAGCTGCAGATTCCATGCAGATCGCATTGGAAGATGGCCCTTATAGGAGACAGATGCCAGGGGTATTACTAGACCATTACCCAGCGCTACCCAGAATGAGCATGTAACCCCCTGGCTCTAAGCATATAACCCCTATGGCAAAAAGCATATGTAACCCCTGGCAACGAGCATGTAACCCCTGGCCACGAGCATGTGACCGGGTCAGACTTCCGGTCAGCAGAGTCAAGGATGCCGGTGGCTTCTCCTCCCACCTCTAGCCACCAACAGCACCATGGGCAGCTACATGGACATCTGTATGTGCAGGGCAATTTATCCATCAGGCACACGGGAATATCAGCAGTGGCAGCTAATTGTGAAGTATTAATATATCTCCAATACATGTGGGAGTGCCAGTAGTGTCCTCGGTGCAGAGGTGCAGGTGGTGTAATCAGTGCAGGAGGTCTGGCAGTATCCCCAGTGCAGGAGTGTCAGTAGTGCGGGAGATGTCCTCCTTGCACTTGGTTGATGGTACAGTGGACACTTCTGGCACTCCCGCACTGCCAGCACCCCACTGCCCTCTTTTTTGGAGGCACAAGTATTATTTATATATTTTTAAAAAGATTATTATATATATATATATATATATTTTTTTTTTTTTTTAATGGGATGGGAAAACCCCCCCCAAAAATTGCGTGGGGTCCCCCCTCCAAAGCATAACCAGCCTCGGGCTCTTCGAGCCAGTCCTGGTTCTAAAAATCCGGGGGGGAAATGGACAGGGCATCCCCTGTATTTGTAAAACCAGCACCGGGCTCTGTGCCTGGTGTTGGTGCAAAAAATGCGGGGGACAAAAAGAGTAGGGGTCCCCCGTATTTTTTACACCAGCATCGGGCTCCACTAGCTGGACAGATAATGCCACAGCCAGGGGTCACTTTTATACAGTGCCCTGCGGCCATGGCATTAAATATCCAACTAGTCACCCCTGGCCAGGGTACCCTGGGGGAGTGGGGACCCCTTCAATCAAGGGGTCCACCCCCCAGCCACCCAAGGGCCAGGGGTGAAGCCCGAGGCTGTCCCCCCATCCAAAGGCTGCGGATGGGGGGCTGATAGCCTTGAGAAAATTGAAAGAATATTGTTTTTTCCAGTAGTACTACAAGTCCCAGCAAGCCTCCCCCGCAAGCTGGTACTTGGAGAACCACAAGTACCAGCATGCGGGAGAAAAACGTGCCCGCTGGTACCTGTAGTTCTAATGGAAAAAAAATACCCAAATAAAAACAGGAGACACACACCGTGACAGTAAAACTTTATTTCACACATGTCGACACACACATACTTACCTATGTTGACAGTGGCGTAACTAGAAATTTTTCTCCCCCAAGCCAAAAAATTCTTCGGCGCCCCCCCCCCCATCCCCCATAATTGGGAGGAATAAAGGGGTAAATATGCGCGTGCCAGCAAAAAAGGGGGCGTGGATTCGTTGGGATGGGCGTGGTTTCGTTGGAATGGGCGTGGCATTGCAGGAAAAGACTACCTTATACCCCAGTTTTGCAACCTGCACGCCCAGACGTTGGCCACCACAGGAAAGAAAAATAATCCTGATTCATGCCCCTTACATTATTTGTAATTTTTCCTCCTTATAGTAATGCCCAGTATACATTATGCCACATACTGCAATGGCCCTTAGACAGTATGCCACACACAATAATGCACATGACACAGTATGTACACACCATAATGCCCCCGACACATTATGCCACACACCGTAATGCCTGTGACACATTATGACAGGAATCGCAATGCCCGTTATACATTATGCTACACACTGCACTGCCCCTGATACATTATAGCACATACAATGTCTGTGACACATTATGACACACACTGCAATGTCCGTGATACATTATACCACACACTGCAATGCCCGATACATTATAGCACATACAATGCCTGTGACACATTATGCCACACACTGCAATGACCTTGAGACATTATACCACAATGCCCGTGATATAGTATACCATACACCGTAATGCCTGTGACACATACCGCAATGCCCGTTATACCCTATGCCACACACCGCAATGTCCGTTATATATTATGCCACACTGCAATGACCCTGAGACATTATACCACATACCACAATGCCCGTGATATAGTATACCACACACCGTAATGCCTGACACATTATGACACACACCGCAATGTCCGTGATACATTATGCCACACACTGCAATGACCCTGAGACATTATACCACATATCACAATGCCCGCGATATAGTATACCATACACCGTAATGCCTGTGACACATTATGACACACACCGCAATGTCCGTGATACATTATGCCACACACCGTAATGCCCATTACACATTAAGTCCTACAGTAAGGCTTCTAATTACTTTTCAATTACCTGCTCGTTGTTGGGGGTTTCATGCACTGGGTGTCATGCTCATTGCCAGGGGTTTCATGCTCTTGGTTCCATGCACGGTGCCAGGGGTTTTCATGCTCAGGGTGTCATGCTCGTTGCCAGGGGTTTCATGCACTGGGTGTCATGCTCGTTGCCAGGGGTTTCATGCACTGGGTGTCATGCTTGTTGCCAGGGGTTTCATGCACTGGGTGTCATGCTCGTTGCTAGGAGGTAGTCCTTGTTGCTAGGGCTGTGCTCCCAGTGCCACATATGTCTCCAGTGCCAGATATTCCCCCACGGTGCCAGGTACTCACATGCCCCCAGTGCCAAATATAGCCCCCCCCATGTGCCAGGTACACATATACCTCCCCAGTGCCACATTATCCCCAGTGCCAAATATTCCCCCACAGTGCCACATATGCCCCCAGTGCCAAAATATGCCCCAGTGCCAGATATTCCCCCCCAGTGCCACATATGCCCCGTGCCAGATATTCCCCCCCCAGTGCCACATATTGCCCCCCCAGTGCCACATATGCCCCAGTGCCAGATATCCCCCCCGTGCCACATATGCCCCAGTGCCAGATATTCCCCCCCAGTGCCACATATGCCCCGTGCCAGATATTCCCCCCCAGTGCCACATATTGCCCCCCCCCCAGTGCCACATATGCCCCAGTGCCAGATACCCCCCCCCGTGCCACATATGCCCCAGTGCCAGATATTCCCCCCAGTGCCATAAATGTCCCCAGTGCCAGATATTCTCCCCCCCCCCTCCCTGCCAAATATGCCCCCAGTGCCAGATATTCCCCCCAGTGCCATAAATGTCCCCAGTGCCAGATATTCCCCCCAGTGCCATAAATGTCCCCAGTGCCAGATATTCCCCCATTGCCAGATATGCCCCATCAGTGCCAGATATGCCCCCTCAGTGCGTCGTTCCCCCCCCCCCTTCCTCCTCCGCCGCCGCAGCCGCCACCGCTCCCCTGCTGTTAGGAGGGACACGGAGGGCACAGTGCGCGCCTCTCCTGTGTCCCTCCTGTGTCTCCGGCGGCCGTGGGTCATTGTAATAAAGGAAGTGCTCACGAACGGCACTTCCTTTATGAGACCCGCGGCCGCCGGAGACCCAGGAGGGACACAGGAGAGGCGCGCACTGTGCCCTCTGTGTCCCTCCTAACAGCAGGGAGGAAACGAGACCGCAGACTGACATGCGGACGCTCGTCCGCATGTCAGTCTGCACTAAATCAGTGGCGCCCCCGCAGCCCCTCGCCCCCAAGCCACCGCGAGGGCTGCGGGGGCAGTAGTTACGCCACTGTATGTTCACTGTTTTCTGCCCAGCGATATCGGTGATCACACGGGCTCAGCAAGATCACTCAGCACACAGAGCTGCACCAGCGATGTGTGCTGAGCGATCTGTCACTGCCCGTGTTTGCAATAGAGAAAACATGGGTGATGACTAGATCTTTCAAGCATGCAGGGACGCACATCACTATCGCTATAGTCCATACACACATAGAGATTTGTGCTGTATTTCTAAGTGACTCAGCAAATCAATTAGAAAAGCAAATGCTATATGTAACAGAAAAGTACCTCAGCGCCAAAAAGAGAGATAAGCTGCACACAGATAGGTCAAGCGGTATCCCCAATACCAAAGTAATTAGCGTGACAAAATAAAGGTTAGACCAAATGTAGTGCGCTAATCAGAATATAATTAGAATATAATTAGAATATAATTAGAATGATACTTCCCTCACAATTCCTTTCACATGTGGTATCCCATGTATTTCAGACAAATGGAATCCATATATAGGGAAGAACAAAATTCCAAATTTCCCTCACAATTCCTTTCACATGTGGTATCCCATGTATTTCAGACAAATGGAATCCATATATATGGAAGAACAAAATTCCAAATATAGTGTAGTATGTTAAAAGACAATAACAAAATTTTTAATACAATCAAATGCAAAATCTCCAAAAAACCATTGTAACAATTGATATGGCGATCAAATGATGATGAATGGCAAATTACCAGAATATGGTGCAAAATAAGCCTTAAATGATGCCTATAGCAATGTGGTTTGCTGCTGAATTATCCACAAATAACTTGAAAACAGAAAAGTGAAGATGGAGGTTTACCAGAATTCAACAGGGTATGTGCCTTAAAGATGTCAATTTATGGAGGCGTTTCAGTCCTGAGGAAGGGAGATTTCCCGAAACGCGTTGGCTCTGTTTGACAGGAGAACTACTGCTGAAGGGAGATTCACCAGACTGACGGAGTAGCGTGATCTTTGGAGACAGGTTCCGGAGCCATTGCCTCTATAAATTGACATCTTTAAGGCACATACCCTGTTGAATTCTGGTAAACCTCCATCTTCACTTTTCTGTTTTCAAGTTATTTGTGGATAATTCAGCAGCAAACCACATTGCTATAGGCATCATTTAAGGCTTATTTTGCACCATATTCTGGTAATTTGCCATTCATCATCATTTGATCGCCATATCAATTGTTACAATGTTTTTTTGGAGATTTTGCATTTGATTGTATTAAAAATTTTGTTATTGTCTTTTAACATACTACACTATATTTGGAATTTTGTTCTTCCCTATATATGGATTCCATTTGTCTGAAATACATGGGATACCACATGTGAAAGGAATTGTGAGGGAAATTTGGAATTTTGTTCTTCCCTATATATGGATTCCATTTGTCTGAAATACATGGGATACCACATGTGAAAGGAATTGTGAGGCAATTAGAAAAGCAGCCCAAATCGCTATGTGTGTGTGATCGTATTCAGGTCATTCTGATGTACAGTATTGCCAGCTTTAGAGTCCAGTTCTTAATTGTGTAGGTGTGAAAATCTCAGTGTGAGAGGCCTTTGAAGTAGATTCCTTGGGGAATAGAGTTACAGCACAGTAACGTGTATTCTGGGTGGGGGAAGGGCTGCTGTCCTGGAATTTGAAATAAACAGTGAACTTTTAGCAATTCAGAGCCTCAGTTTATTAATGCAAAAATTGGGGTTATTTGTTACTCAGAGCACAGAGGTGAATGAAGTCTAAAGTGACATTAAAGAATAAGTTAATTAAAACCTAATAGTGCTACAAGGTAACGGAACATATTATAAGACTTTGCAATGATAAAATAATTCCAACTAAATAGTATAAATATACTGTAAGTTAGACAAAACTGAATGCAATCACTTGGATGCTTTGTACAATCCATACACAATTACAGAATACAGTGTTGCAGAGGTGACTACTTTTTTTTTTTTAAACAATTTTCAAGATTTCATAACAAATGTAATACTAGGGTGAAGTACATGTTACAGATAAAATATAATAAATTAATTAATTTAAGCAGGTAGTCTAATTTTGATATTTCAAGCATTTACAGAAAGGATGAGTACGATAGGTAAAGGGCCCTTTATGCAAATTATATGCATTATTCGTTTGCGTACTGTCTTTTTTGATGTGTCGACATATCGCCTGTCGACCAATATTGGTCGACCTAATGACTGTTGACCTTCTTTTTGTCGACAATATGATCCATTCCAATTACATGCAGCTGGCTTGTCCATTTCTTTCTATAATCACTGGCAGCACAGAAAATAAATGGTCTACATAATTATTACAGGTCTCCAATGTAAGTACGTTTTTCCAAAATGTATTGATGCCATCAATCAGTTGCTCTTTTGTCCTTGGCTTACATTGAGAACGAATATAACTTTTCATTTGAGACCACACTAGCTCGATAGGATTCATGTCCGGTGATCTGTGAAAAGTCAATAAAGGGAGAGAATTTAAATATGGAATATTTGGCATTTCATGCTTTACAGGAAGCATCAGTCTACAGGGCAAAACTGTACTTACTCTGGTGGTGTGCGTTGCCAAATGATGCCTTTTTCCTCTATGAATTTGGCCGAAGCACTATGTTTTGGATCATTGTCCTGGAACATTCGATGTCCAGATGACCAATACTTTCTTACATACGGCAGTAAAGTATCATTAATGATCATTGACTGGAAGAATGTTTTATCCATGATACCTGACGTAGAACAATAAAAAAAACAGGATTTTATATACCTACCAGTAAATCCTTTTCTCGTAGTCCATAGACTTACAGTAGTCACTGGACAGTAGTTCTAAATAGAAAATATTGAAAAACAACATAGTAATGTACATTACTACTGTACTTTATATGTACCTTCAAAAATTAAAATTGGTCCTGGGCCTCTGCGGGAGATACCACCCCACACATGTACTTTTAATGGGTGCTTTGGAGATGGCTTAAATGATAAATGGCCACGTTTGCGGAAGGACCTCCTTGCAAACCTCTCAAGTGCTACAGAAGTTTCATCTGTAAATATGACATTGTCAAAATTTTCTCCAATAGCAATCCATTGACGAGCCTGTTGAACTCTCTTTTCCTTGTTAACATCTCTAATCATGTGAGTCATCCTGTGAAAGGAATGTAAAATGGGATACATTTTACAGTGGAAATAGGATAATTGAGCGTCCAAACTAAGATAATGTTAAAGAAAAATCAGATGCTGATTTCAGAGATGTAATTAGTTTACCGCACTGTATACAAACTGTATAGAAATTGTATTATAATTGTAATTGAAATTTCAATTTACTGTACAGTACCTAGCACCGGCATAAGTCCAACCAAGTTGCCTCCGCATTCTTTTTATGCTACTACAGGAGATGTCAAGGCCATACTCAGCTTGCAGAATACGACGGAGTTCTATGGCAGTAAGCTCATCATTATCAGCAGTCAGCTCATCTACTATTTTCTTGACTCTCCTAAAGTACAGTCGATGAAAAATTAGAGATTATAATCAAAATGTAAAGTACTATCTATAGTATATCTATGCCAATTCAGCAAGAATACAGTATTGTCAAAGAGTTTAAATAAACACAAATGACAAGGGTGTATCGTACTGTATGTGTATCGGCAGAGCCGGATTAAGACCATGGGGGGCCTGTGGCTCTTAATACTGTGGAGCCTCTAATAAAAAGAAGGCAGCTCCCCAAGCAGCACACGGCGGACCTGCTGACCTGCCCTGCACTACCGTCCCCACTGCAGCAGTGGCCACACAGACAGGACAGCTGAGCTGAGCGACGGCTCAGCTGTCCAATAATGTATGAATGAAGTAGCCAGTCATTGGATGGGCACGCAGGCTGCAGGGACTGGCTGCTTCATTCATATATTATTGGACAGCTGAGCTGTCGCTCAGCTCAGCTGTCCTACCTGTGCGGCCGCCTATGCAGCGAGGACGTGAGCCGGGAGCCCAGCACCGCAGATTGGATCGGAAGAGAGATCCGATCTGTGGTGTGGCAGGGGGCCCTTTGGAAAGGGGGGCCCGGGGTACGTACTCCCCCCCCCCCTTTAATCTAGCTCTGTGTATCGGTGTTCTCTCCTCCAGCGATTTTGATCTGAAAGCAGCTCCCTTTTGGTTGTTTGAGCTGCTTTTGTGAATAATGTTGAAAAGCATACCATATAGATGCCTCTGTTGAAGTCACAGTATTTGCGGTCATCCTCCTGGCTAATGCTCCTACCGGTAGCCTTTTAGTTGGAGTGGACATCTTATTCGCTTTAACCGCAATGTGACCGCTTGTCCTCCCGGCCGGTACTTTCACTCCTGGCCTTATCCGGAGTCAATGGGCAGATGGTTACACAGCCATTTCCCTGCTTTGGGGATGTGATTCAGCCAGCCAGCTGATGGATAATGATCCGCTGCAGTCTGTGTATGGAGATGGTGACAGACGCGTTTCCCAGCCTACTCAATAGCATCGGCCGCTTCCTCAATTTTTTTATTTTTTATGTGATGCCGGCCGGCACTAAGTATAATTGTGAAAAGGAATATTGATAGAAATAAAAATATTTTTTAAATATCCACAACAGATGTGAATAGCGCTCTCTCGATTGTTTTTTTTCTCTAATTCAGATCTATTCACTTGCTAGCTATTTTTTGCAGCGCTGCGAACAGATAGACGCCACCTATAGGGGAGTGTACTTTAGCTTTGCAAGTGTGCGAACGCGTGTGCATCCGCCCTGTACAAAAACAGCTTGTGCAGTTTCTGAGTTGCTCTGACCTAACTCAGCCGCAGCGATCCCTTCAGCCTATTCAAGCCCGGAATTGACATCAGACACCCACCCTGCAAATGCCTCAACACGCCTGTGTTTTTCCAGACACTCCCAGAAAATGGTCAGTTGACACCCACAATCGCGCTCTTCCTATCAATCTCTTTGCGATCGGCTGTGCGAATGGATTCTTCGCTAGAACCAGTGCACAGCAACGATCCGCTTTGTACCCATACGACGTGCCTGGAAAAATTGACTACTGGGACCTACACACGTAGCGATTTAGGCTGCTTTTCTAAGTGATTTGAGTGAATCGCTTAGAAATTCAGCACAAATTGCTCTGTGCGTGGACTATAGCAATAGTGATGCGCATCCCCGCGCTTCACTATCGCCCATCTAGTTAGTTCAAGCATGTGTGAAAGATCTAGTCATCTCCCGTGTTTTCTCTATTGAGAACTCGTGCAGTGACAGATCGCTCAGCACACATTGTTGGTGCAGCGCTGTGTGCTGAGCGATCTGAGCAATCTAATACCCCGTGTGTAGGCCCCATTATTCAGCAGCAGAAAAGAAAAGTATAATATATCCATTGGATTAAAGAGAAGCAATAGGTTATAGCAATACAGTAACTGAGACAATTTAGGCTTTGTTCATGAACCCATAATAATCTCTGGATTACACACTGAATTGAGAAAAAAATAACTGCGTTCTCTCCCTCTTTCATCATCAAATGCTGTTCATACTTATAGTAGGTAGGGATGAGCGGGCTCAGATCTACAAGATCCGAGCCCATCCGAACTTCCCGATCCGAGCCGGGATCAGAGTCCGGCTCGGGTTTTCCTTCCAGACTCAGATCCCGGAACAAGTCAAAACGTCATCATCCCGCTGTCGGATTCTCGCGAGATCTGGACTATATGCTATTCCACACTTCTTGCTGCAATTATCACTCCAGCATTGCAGAGGGAACAGGACGGACAAGTCTGTTGTCTGTCTGTGGGAGGGTGGCGGGAAGGGTGGCGTGGGGTGGGTGCTGGTTCTGCTGTCGGTGCTGTTGTCCTGTGCTGTAACAAATCAGTCCAGTGCTTGGGCTATGCTGCCATAATAAGTCACTGGGTGCTCTGTCTGCCATACAAGTGGGTGCTGCATCTGTCTGCCATAAATCAGTCCAGTGCTGTGGCTGTGCTCCATAATAAGTCACTGGGTGCTCTGTGTGCCATACACATGGGTGCTGTGTCTGTCTGCCACAAATCAGTCCAGTGCTGGGGCTATGCTGCCATAATAAGTCACTGAGTGCTCTGTCTGCCATACAAGTGGGGGCTGCGTCTGTCTCCATAAATCAGTCCAGTGCTGTAGCTGTGCTCGATAATAAGTCACTCAGTGCTCTGTCTGCCATACAAGCGGGTGAAGAAACATGAGACCCAGGGCCTGATCAGCCTGGATGTCTGAGTCCTGGGGGGGGGCGCAGCACCGGCACAATAGATGCTTAGGCTCTACCTACTACTGGAAGCTGCAGATTCCATGCAGACAGCATGGAAGATGGCCCTTTAAAAATGGCAGCTGCCTTCTAGGAAACATATACTAGAGGTATTACTAGACCATTACCCAGCGCTACCCGGAATGAGCATGTAACCCCCTGGCACTGAGCATGTAACCCCCTGGCACTGAGCATGTAACCCCTATAGCAACAAGCATATGTAACCCCTGGCAACGAGCATGTAACCCCTGGCAATGAGCATGTGACCGGGTCCGACTTCCGGTCAGCAGAATCACGGATGCCGGCGGAGTGCTGGCAGTATCCCCAGTGCAGTTGTGCCGGCGGTATCCTCAGTGCAGGAGTGTCGGCAGTGTACGAGTGCCAGAAGTGTCCTCGGTGCAGGGGTGTCGGCAGTGCTGGCAGTATGCTCAGTGCAGGGGTGCCGGTGACTTACTTACCTGCTGCAATGTTTTCAACCTGTTCGGTCCTAGCTCTGACGTCAAACACCCGCCCTGGACACACCTGCGTTTCTCTCACCACGCCTGCGTTTTTCTTACCACTCCCCGAAAACGGCTACAAACGGTGAGTTGCCCAGGAACGCCCTCCGCCTGTCGATCTTCATGCGATCGGCGCTGCGATCGTTTTTTTTCGGTCCCAGCGTCGTTGCCCGGCGATGGCCATGCGTGCACGACAACTTGCTGCGATCGAGTAGTAATGTCCGCCTAATGCTGGCCATACATCAGGAAGATATCGTTCCAACCAGCCAACTAGTTGGCTGGTTGGAACGATAATCTGGCAGTGTGTGGGAGCAAACGATTATCAGCCGTTTGCTCCCACACGCTGAAAAACGTCCAGAAACGGTCTGTCCAACTAGTTGGGAAAATCAAACTTGTTTGATTTTCCCAACTAATCGTTCAGGTGTAGGGGAAACTTTCCCCCCAACTGAACGATAAGCAGGCGGACACTAACCAGCAGTGTCCAACTACTTCTTCCCCATCACTACCTACTGGGCAGCACGAGCCGGGAGGTGCAGGGGCAGCTGCGGCAGTTCATCACTGCTGCCGGGCTGCCCCGGTCACAGCGGGACCCCGTGGAGTGGCGGCGGCGGAGGAGCGGGAGGAGGACCAAGGGCAGCTACGGTAGCACATCACTGCTGCCGGGCTGCCGCTGTCACAGGACACCCAGCAGTGGCACCCCTCCCGCGATACCCCACGATTGCTGCACCCCCGCACGCCACCCCCAATCACTGGCACCCCACCTGCGGTTGCGGCAACCCCGCACACCACCGCAGTTTACCCGCAATCGTGCCACACACACCCCAGCAGCTTACCCGCTATCGCGCCACCCCCCGCAGTTTACCCGCAATCGCGGCACCCCCGCATATCAGCCACGATCGCGGCACCCCCCTGCATATCACCCGCGATCGCGGCACCCCCACCCCCCGCACCACACCCGCGATCGCTGCACCCCCCGCACCCCACCCGCGATCGCTGCACCCCCCCCCCCCGCACCACACCCGCGATCGCTGCACCCCCCGCGCCCCACCCACGATCGTGGTACCCCCGCATATCATCCGCGATCGCGGCACCCCCCGCATATCACCTGCGATCGCGGCACCCCCCGCATATCACCCGCGATCGCGGCACCCCCCGCATATCACCTGCGATCGCAGGACACCCAGCAGTGGCACCCCACCTGCGGTTGCGGCACTCCCCGCACCCCACCTGCGATCGCGGCAACCCCCCGCACCCCACCCGTAATCGCTGCACCCCCCGCACCCCACCCATGATCGCGGCACCCCCCGCATATCACCCATGATCGCGGCACCCCCCGCATATCACCCACGATCGCAGCACCTCTGCTCCCCTCCTGCAGTCACTGCCCCCCCAAGATCGCGGCACCCCTTCCCCCTCACCACCACCAGGGCCAACTCCAGCCCGCACCGGCTCCCGCACCGGTAATTCACCCCCCCCCCGCGCCCGCCAGCCTCCCTCCGCCCGCACCGGCTCCCGCACCGCTAATTCACCCCCCCAACCCGTCCGCCAGCCTACCTCCGCCCGCACCGGCTCCCGCACCGCTAATCCCCCCCCCCCCCGCGCCAGCCTTCTGTCACTTCAGACGCGCACAGAGCTAATCAGGTGAGTGCCATGGAGTGGCGCTTCCTGATTGGCTGAAGAGACACTTCTGTGACAGCTGTCACGGGGGTGTCTCTGCATTCGTGGAAAGGGGTCCCATGTGTAAACATGGGACCCCTTTCAGTCCGTTTGGTCCGGGTGTTCGGTTTGTTGTTTTGCCAAGTACGTGGATTATAATCTGGACCCTGGATCAGGTGAGTATAATTATCTTTTATTTTCAGGTACCCGTGGATTCTACTTGGAGAAGAGGACCGACTGCTTTGTGTCAACATTGGTAAGTATGTGTGTGTCGACATGTGTGAAATAAAGTTTTACTGTCACGGTGTGTGTCTCCTGTTTTTATTTGGGTATCTTTTTTCCATTAGAACTACAGGTACCAGCGGGCCCGATTTTCTCCCGCATGCTGGTACTTGTGGTTCTCCAAGTACCAGCTTGCGGGGAGGCTTGCTGGGACTTGTAGTACTGCTGGAAAAAACAATATTCTTTCAATTTTCTCAAGGCTATCAGCCCCCCATCCGCAGCCTTTGGACGGGGGGGACAGCCTTGGGCTTCACCCCTGGCCCTTGGGTGCCTGGGGGGGACCCCTTGATTGAAGGGGTCCCCACTCCCCCAGGGTACCCCGGCCAGGGGTGACTAGTTGGATATTTAATGCCACGGCCGCAGGGCACTGTATAAAAGTGACCCCCGGCTGTGGCATTATCTGTCCAGCTAGTGGAGCCCGATGCTGGTGTAAAAAATACGGGGGACTCCTACTCTTTTTGTCCCCCGTATTTTTTGCACCAGCACCAGGCGCAGAGCACGGTGCTGGTTTTAAAAATACGGGGGATCCCCTGTCCATTTTTCCCCTGGATTTTTAGAACCAGGACCGGCTCGAAGAGCCCGAGGCTGGTTATGCTTTGGAGGGGAGACCCCACGCAATTTTTTTTCGGGTTTTTCCCATTCCATTTGAACAAAAAAAAAAAATAATAATCTTTTTAAAAATATATAAATAATACTTGTGCCTCCAAAAAAGACAAACCAAGTACCTAATCCCTTCTAATATAAATAGATATGCTATTACCCAAAAAAAAAAACACCAAAAAAAACATGTTTTTAAATTTTTTTATTAGATTCCGCCAGCAAAGTGTGGCGGATTGAAAATGACCGAAACCGAAACGTTAAGCTGGCAGAACAGGGTCACGTATGTTCTTGATTTTTGAAAAGTCCTAGAGTGCCGCCTATCGTTTGTGATATGTTTGCTTTTTGAAGCTCAGGAGGGCACCAGGCAAGCTGTACATTTTACTACATTGGGAGTGCCAAATATCTACATCTGGTATATGTATATATATATATATATATATATATATTTATTTGCCTTGGCAGCCCAACCATGCTGGTATCCATAGTTCAGTATAAAAATAAGTAAATCTAATAAATGTATGGTGGTGAAAGAAAAGCCCAGTTTCACTGAAAAAAAGACACTTCTGCATGTTTTGAAATGAAAAAACAAAACAAAACTGAAAAACTGTAGGCAGGCACTGTCCGCCTACTTCGGTGACATCACAAGTTGGACAGAAGTTGGAAGGTTGGTTGGTCTGATGAAAAGTTGGTTAGATGTGTGGAGCACTGGTAAAAAGTTGGTGAGATGTGTGGGGCACTGTTTTAGTTGAACAGACAAGTTGGATGGTTGGAAGTTTGGAGTGTTGGAGAAAAGTTGGTCTGATGTATGGCTAGCTTAAGTCCAGACCTACTTAGAAACTGCACAACATTTTTTACCATAGCAGGCCTGCACAAGCGATTGCAGCCTTGCTATGGGGAAAAAACAACCCTCATAGGCGGAGATACGGGCTGCAAAAAGCAGCTTCGTGCGATCAACTCGTAATGAGGCCCTTTATTTGGAAATATTTTATCATTGCAAAATCTTATATGTTCTTTTACTCTATAGCACTAAGGTTTTTCTTAACTTATTATTTAATTTCACTTTAAACTTAATTAACCTCTGTGCTCTGAGCAACATACTGTATAGTAACATCCCCCAGCCAGGATAAAATCTGTACCCACCAAGGAGTCTACTTCAAAGGCCTCTCACACTGAGATTTTCACACCTACACAATTAGCAATTAGACTCTAAAGCTGGCCATAAATCAGAACGACCTGATTACAGTGTCTATTTAACAGCAATGTTGGTGGAAAGCTACGTTACGTGATGCACTGGACACCCAGTGGTGAAACTATGAATTGTCATGAATTGTCATTGCACAACATGATGGCCCAACAACAAAAGGAATTCATGTCATGCCAAATTTACTGCCATTGCACTCTTTTCAGAAAGGTAATAGTGGACACATCTGTATCTTAATCCTTACCGTTACCCTAAACTAACCCTAACCCTAACACAAATACTAATACAAGCCCTAACCTAATACGAACCCTAACCCTAATACGAACTCTAACCCTAATACGAACCCTGACCCTAACCCTAACCTGACCCAACCCTAACTCTAATATGAACCCTAACCCTAATATGAACCCTAATACAAACCCTAACCTTAACTGTAATTCCAAAATACCCTAACCCTAACTAACCCTAACCCTAACGTGAACCCTAACCCTAACCTAACCCTAATATGAATCCTAACCCTAATACGAACCCTAACCCTAACTAACCCTAATACCCTAACCCTAATACTCTAACTATAATACCCTAACCCTAATACCCTAACCCTAACTAACCCTAACCCTAATACCCTAACCCTAATACTCTAACCATAATATCCTAACCCTAATACCCTAACCCTAACCTTAATACCAAAATCCTAACCCTAACCTAACCCTAACTCTAACACTAACCCTAACACTAATACCTTAATCCTAACCCTAACCCTAAACCTAATATAAACCCTAAACATACTACCCTGACCCTAACCCTAACCCAACCCTAACCCTAATACCCTAACCCTAAAACCATAACCCTAACCCTAATACCCAAACCCTAATCCTTACACTAACCCTAACCCTAATACCTTAATCCTAACCCTGACCCTAAACCTTTTACAAACCCTAACCCTAACCATAATATCCTAACCCTATCCCAACCCTAACCCTAATCCTAATCCTAACCCTAATCTAACCTTAACCTTTATACAAACCCTAACACGAACCCTAAATCGAACCCTAATACCCTAACCCAAACCTAACCCTATTACCCTAACACTAATACCCTAAACCTAACCCAAACCTAAACCTAATACCCTAACACTAATACCCTAAACCTAATCTAATCTAAACATAACCCTAATACGAACCCTAACCCTAACAAGAATCCCTAACCCTAATACGAACCTTAACTCTAATGCTACCCTAACCCTAATATCTATAATACGAACCCTAACCCTAACGCTAACCATAATACGAACCCTACCCTAATATGAACCTGAACCAAAACCCTAACTCTAATACGAACCCTAACCCTGATACAAACCATGACCCTAACACCGACCCTAACCCTAACCATGACCCAATGCTAACCCTAACCCTAATACGAACCCCTACCCTAACCAATAACCCTAACCCTAATACCTTAACCCTAACCCTAAATAACCCTAACCCTAATCCTAATAACCCTAACCCTAAAACCCTAACCCTAATACGAACCCTAACACTAATACGAACCCTAACACTAATACGGACCTTAATACGAACCCTAACCCTAATACCATAATACCCTAACCCTAACTAACCCTAACCTTAATACCATAACCCTAATTCTATCCATAATACCCTTACCCTAATATGAACTCTAACCCTAACCCTAACTAACCCTAAACCTAATACCCTAACCCTAAAATCCTAACCCTAACCCTAAAACCATTACCCTAACCCAAAATCTTAACCATAACTCTAACCTTTACCCTGATAAACCTAACTGTAATAACCCTAACCCTGAAACCCTTACCCTAACCCTAATAACCCTGATCCTAACCCGAACACTAACCCTAACCCTAAAACCCTAAACCTAACCCTAACCCGAACCCTAACCCTAATAACCGTAACCCTAATACCGTAACCCTAACCCTTATACCCTAACCCTAATAACCTATCCCTAACTCGAACCCTAACCCTAACTCGAACCCTAACCCTAAAACCCTAAAACTAACCCTAACACTACCCCTAACCAGAACCGGAACCCTTACCCTAACCCCAATATCCCTAACTCTAAAACACTAACCCTAACCCTTAAACCTTAACTCTAATACCCTAACCCTAACCCTAATATTAATACAAACCCTACCCCTAATAACCCTAATAATCCTAACCTTTAAACCCTAACCCTAATAACCCTAACCCAAACTCTAACCCTAACCCTAATAACCCTAATCCTTACCCTAACCTTAACCCTAAACACTAACCCTACTACAAACCCTAACCCTGGTAACCATAACCCTAATAACCCTAACCCTAATACGAACCCTAATTCTAACCCTAACCTAACCCTAACCTTAACCCTAATACCCTAACCCTAAACCTAACCCAACCCTAACCCTAATCCTAATCCTAACCCTAATCCTAACCTTTACCCTAACCCTAACACTTACACAAACCTTAACCCTAACCCTAACACGAACCCTAACCCTAACATGAACCCTAAACCTTACGCTGCTCTAACCCTAACCATAATACAAACCCTAAAACGAACCTTAACCCTAATACAAACCCTAACCTTAACAATAACCCTAATACCCTAACCCTCACCCTAATACCCTATCCCTAATACCCTAACCCTAACACTAACCCTAACCTAACCCTAACCCAAACCCTAATACCCTAACCCTAACACTAACCTAACCCTAACCCTAAAAATAACCCTAAACCAAACCATTAACCCTAACATGAACCCTAACCCTAAACCTAACCCTAATACGACCCCTAACCCTAACCTAACACTAAACCAACCCTAACACTAACCCTAACTCTAGTACCCTAACCCTAACCCTTACCCAACCCTAACCCTAATCCTAACCCTAACCCTAACCCTAATACCCTAACTCTAACCCTAACTAACCCTAACCCTAATACTATAACCCTTATTCTGACCCTAATACCCTAGCCCTAACCATAACCCTAAAACCCTATCCCTAAAACTAATACCGTAACCCTAATACGAACCCTAACTCTAACCATAACTTAACCCTAACACTAACCCTAATACCCTAACCCTACACCTAACCCAACCCTAACTCTACCCATAATCCTAACCTAAACTCTAACCCTAACCTAACCCTAACCCTTACACAAACCCTAGACCTAAAACGAACCCTAACCAAAACAAGAACCCTAAGCCTAACGCTACTCTAACCCTAACCTTAATGTGAACCCTAATTCTAACCTTAATACGAACCCTAACCCTAATACAAACCCTAACCGTAACCCTAACCCTAACCATAATACCCCAACCCTAATACCCTAACCCTAAACTAACCTTAACCTAACCCTAACACTAATATCCTAACCCTAACATAACCCTAACCCTAACCATAATATCTTAATCCTAACCGTAACCCTAAATACTAACCCTAACCCTAATACTAATACAAACCCTAACCTAATACGAACCCTAACCCTAATACAAAATCTAACCCTAATACGAACCCTGACCCTAACCCTAACCCTGACCCAACCCTAACTCTAATATGAACCCTAACCCTAATATGAACCCTAATACAAACCCTAACCTTAACTGTAATACCAAAATACCCTAACCCTAACTAACCCTAACCCTAACGTGAACCCTAACACTAACCTAACCCTAATACGAATTCTAACCCTAATACGAACCCTAACCCTAACTAACCCTAATACCCTAACCCTAACTAACCCTAACCCTAATACCCTAACCCTAATACTCTAACCATAATATCCTAACCCTAATACCCTAACCCTAACCTTAATACCAAAATCCTAACCCTAACCTAACCCTAACCCTAACACTTACCCTAACACTAATACCTTAATCCTAACCCTAAACCTAATATAAACCCTAAACATACTACCCTGACCCTAACCCTAACCCAACCCTAACCCTAATACCCTAACCCTAAAACCATAACCCTAACCCTAATACCCAAACCATAACCCTAACACTAACCCTAACCCTAATACCTTAATCCTAACCCTAAACCTAATACGAACTCTAACCCTAACCATAATACCCTAACCCTAACCCAACCCTAACCCTAATCCTAATCCTAACCCTAATCTAACCTTAACCATTACACAATCCCTAAAACGAACGCTAAATCTAACCCTAATACCCAAACCCAAACCTAACCATAATACCCTAACACTAATATCCTAAACCTAACCCAAACCTAAACCTAATACCCTAACACTAATACCCTAAGGCTAACCCTAACCTAACCCTAACCCTAATACGAACCCTAACCCTAACAAGAATCCCTAACCCTAATACGAACCCTAACACTAATGCTACCCTAACCCTAATATCTCTAATACGAACCCTAACCCTAACGCTAACCATAATACGAACCCTACCCTAATATGAACCCGAACCAAAACCCTAACTCTAATACGAACCCTAACCCTGATACAAACCCTGACCTTGACACTGACCCAAACCCTAACCATGACCCAATGCTAACCCGAACCCTAATAAGAACCCTAACCCTAACCACTAACCCTAACCCCAATACCTTAACCCTAACCCTAAATAACCCTAACCCTAATTCTAATAACCCTAACCCTAAAACCCTAACCCTAATACGTACCCTAACACTAAAACAAACCCTAACACTAATACGGACCTTAATACGAACCCTAACCCTAATACCATAATACCCTAACCCTAACTAACCCTAACACTAACCTTAATACCATAACCCTAATTCTAACCATAATACCCTTACCCTAATATGAACTCTAACCATAACCCTAACTAACCCTAAACCTAATACCCTAACCCTAATACCCTAACCCTAAAATCCTAACCCTAACCCTAAAACCATTACCCTAACCCAAAATCTTAACCATAACACTAACCCTTACCCTGATAAACCTAACCCTAACAACCCTAATAACCCTAACCCTGATACCCTAACCCTAATAACCCTGACCCTAACCCGAACACTAACCCTAACCCGAACCCTAATACTAACCCTAACCCTAAAACCCTAAACCTAACCAGAACCCGAACCCTAACCCTAATAACCGTAACCCTAATACCCTAACCCTTATACCCTAACCCTAATACCCTAACCATAACCCTAACGTTAATCCTAATAACCCTAATCCTTACCCTAAAACTCTATAACCATAAAACTCTAACCCTAACCCTAATACGAACCCTAATCATGATAAGAACCCTATCCCTAAGCCTAATACGAATCCTAACCCTAACCCTAATACGAACAATAATATGAACTCTAACCCTAACACTAATACCCTTATACCCTAACTCTAACCCTAACTAACCCTAACCCTAATACTATAACCCTAATTCTAACCCTAATACCCTAGCCCTAACACTAACCCTAAAACCCTAACCCTAACACTAATACCCTAACCCTAATACGAACCCTAACTCTAACCATAACCTAACCCTAACACTAACCCTAATACCCTAACCCTAAATCTAGCCCAACCCTAACTCTAACCCTAATCCTAACTTAAACCCTAACCCTGACCTAACCCTAACCCTTACACAAACCATAAACCTAAAACGAACCCTAACCAAAACAAGAACCCTTTCGCTACTCTAACCCTAACCTTAATGTGAACCCTAATTCTAACCTTAATACGAACCCTAACCCTAACACAAACCCTAACCGTAACCCTAACCCTAACCATAATACCCTAACCCTAGTACCCTAACCCTAACCTAACCCTAACCCTAACCTAACCTAACCTAACCCTAACACTAATACCCTAACCCTAACATAACCCTAACCCTAACCATAATATCCTAATCCTAACCGTAACCCTAAACTAACCCTAACCCTTACACAAACACTAATACAAGCCCTAACCTACTACGAACCCTAACCCTATTATGAACCCTAACCCTAATACGAACCCTGATCCTAACTATAACCCTGACCCAACCCTAACCCTAATATGAACCCTAACCCTAATATGAACCCTAATACGAAGCCTAACCCTAACTGTGATACCAAAATACCCTAACCCTAACTAACCCTAACCCTAACGTGAACCCTAACGCTACCCTAACCCTAACTCTAATACGAACCCTAACCCTAACTAACCCTAACCCTAATACCCTAACCCTAACAATAATACTCTAACCATAATACCCTAATTCTAATACCCTAACCCTAACCTTAATACCAAAATCCTAACCCTAACCTAACCCTAACACTAACCCTAACACTAATACCTTAATCCTAACCCTAACCCTAAACCTAATATGAACCCTAAACATACTACCCTAACTCTAACCCTAACCCAACCTTAACCCTAATACCCTAACCCTAAAACCATAACCCTAACCCTAATACCCAAACCCTAACCCTAACACTAACCCTAACCCTAATACCTTAATCCTAACCCTAAACCTAATACGAACCTTAACCCTAACCATAATATCCTAACCCTATCCCAACCCTAACCCTAATCCTAATCCTAACCCTAATCTAACCTAAACCCTTATACAAACCCTAACACGAACCCTAAATCGAACCCTAATACCCTAACCCAAACCTAACCCTATTACCCTAACACTAATACCATAAACCTAACCCAAACCTAAACCTAATACCCTAACACTAATACTCTAAGCCTAATCTAACCTAAACCTAACCCTAATACGAACCCTAACCCGAATCCCTAACCCTAATACGAACCTTAACTCTAATGCTACCCTAACCCTAATATCTATAATACGAACCCTAACCCTAACGCTAACCATAATATGAACCCTACCCTAATATGAACCCGAACCAAAACCCTAACTCTAATACGAACCCTAACCCTGATACAAACCCTGACCCTAACACCGACCATAACCCTAACCATGACCCAATGCTAACCCTAACCCTAATACGAACCCCTACCCTAACCAATAACCCTAACCCTAATACCTTAACCCTAACCCTAAATAACCCTAACCCTAATCCTAATAACCCTAACCCTAATACGAACCCTAACACTAATACGGACCTTAATACGAACCCTAACCCTAATACCATAATACCCTAACCCTAACTAACCCTGACCCTAACCTTAATACCATAACCCTAATTCTAACCATAATACCCTTACCCTAATATGAACTCTAACCCTAACCCTAACTAACCCTAAACCTAATACCCTAACCCTAAAATCCTAACCCTAACCCTAAAACCATTACCCTAACCCAAAATCTTAACCATAACTCTAACCTTTACCCTGATAAACCTAACCCTAATAACCCTAACCCTGAAACCCTAACCCTAATAACCCTGATCCTAACCCGAACACTAACCCTAACCCTAAAACCCTAAACCTAACCCTAACCCTAATAACCGTAACCCTAATACCGTAACCCTAACCCTTATACCCTAACCCTAATAACCTATCCCTAACTCGAACCCTAACCCTAACTCGAACCCTAACCCTAAAACCCTAAAACTAACCCTAACACTACCCCTAACCCGAACCGGAACCCTTACCCTAACCCCAATATCCCTAACTCTAAAACACTAACCCTAACCCTTAAACCTTAACTCTAATACCCTAACCCTAACCCTAATATTAATACAAACCCTACCCCTAATAACCCTAATAATCCTAACCCTAAAACCCTAACCCTAATAACCCTAACCCAAACTCTAACCCTAACCCTAATAACCCTAATCCTTACCCTAACCTTAACCCTAAACCCTAACCCTACTACAAACTCTAACCCTGGTAACCATAACCCTAATAACCCTAACCCTAATACGAACCCTAACTCTAACCCTAACCTAACCCTAACCTTAACCCTAATACCCTAACCCTAACCCTAAACCTAACCCAACCCTAACCCTAATCCTAATCCTAACCTTAACCCTAACCCTAACACTTACACAAACCTTAACCCTAACCCTAACACGAACCCTAACCCTAACATGAACCCTAAACCTTACGCTGCTCTAACCCTAACCATAATACAAACCCTAAAACGAACCTTAACCCTAATACAAACCCTAACCTTAACAATAACCCTAATACCCTAACCCTAACCCTAATACCCTATCCCTAATACCCTAACCCTAACACTAACCCTAACCTAACCCTAACCCAAACCCTAATACCCTAACCCTAACACTAACCTAACCCTAACCCTAAAAATAACCCTAAACAAAACCATTAACCCTAACATGAACCCTAACCCTAAACCTAACCCTAATACGACCCCTAACCCTAACCTAACACTAACCCAACCCTAACACTAACCCTAACTCTAGTACCCTAACCCTAACCCTTACCCAACCCTAACCCTAATCCTAACCCTAAACCTAACCCTAACCCTAATACCCTAACTCTAACCCTAACTAACCCTAACCCTAATTCTATAACTCTTATTCTAACCCTAATACCCTAGCCCTAACCATAACCCTAAAACCCTATCCCTAAAACTAATACCCTAACCCTAATACGAACCCTAACTCTAACCATAACTTAACCCTAACACTAACCCTAATACCCTAACCCTACACCTAACCCAACCCTAACTCTACCCATAATCCTAACCTAAACTCTAACCCTAACCTAACCTTAACCCTTACACAAACCCTAGACCTAAAACGAACCGTAACCAAAACAAGAACCCTAACCCTAACGCTACTCTAACCCTAACCTTAATGTGAACCCTAATTCTAACCTTAATACGAACCCTAACCCTAATACAAACCCTAACCGTAACCCTAACCCTAACCATAATACCCCAACCCTAATACCCTAACCTAACCTTAACCTAACCTAACCCTAACACTAATACCCTAACCCTAACATAACCCTAACCCTAACCATAATATCTTAATCCTAACCGTAACCCTAAATACTAACCCTAACCCTAATACTAATACAAGCCCTAACCTAATACGAACCCTAACCCTAATACGAACTCTAACCCTAATACGAACCCTGACCCTAACCCTGACCCAACCCTAACTCTAATATGAACCCTAACCCTAATATGAACCCTAATACAAACCCTAACCTTAACTGTAATACCAAAATATCCTAACCCTAACTAACCCTAACCCTAACGTGAACCCTAACCCTAACCTAACCCTAATATGAATTCTAACCCTAATACGAACCCTAACCCTAACTAACCCTAATACCCTAACCCTAATACTCTAACTATAATACCCTAACCCTAATACCCTAACCCTAACTAACCCTAACCCTAATACTCTAACCATAATATCCTAACCCTAATACCCTAACCCTAACCTTAATACCAAAATCCTAACCCTAACCTAACCCTAACCCTAACACTAACCCTAACACTAATACCTTAATCCTAACCCTAAACCTAATATAAACCCTAAACATACTACCCTGACCCTAACCCTAATCCAACCCTAACCCTAATACCCTAACCCTAAAACCATAACCCTAACCCTAACCCTAATACCCAAACCCTAACCCTTACACTAACCCTAACCCTAATACCTTAATCCTAACCCTAAACCTAATACGAACTCTAACCCTAACCATAATACCCTAACCCTAACCCAACCCTAACCCTAATCCTAATCCTAACCCTAATCTAACATTAACCCTTACACAATCCCTAAAACGAACGCTAAATCTAACCCTAATACCCAAACCCAAACCTAACCGTAATACCCTAACACTAATATCCTAAACCTAACCCAAACCTAAACCTAATACCCTAACACTAATACCCTAAGGCTAACCCTAACCTAACCCTAACCCTAATACGAACCCTAACCCTAACAAGAATCCCTAACCCTAATACGAACCCTAACACTAATGCTACCCTAACCCTAATATCTCTAATACGAACCCTAACCCTAACGCTAACCATAATACGAACCCTACCCTAATATGAACCCGAACCAAAACCCTAACTCTAATACGAACCCTAACCCTGATACAAACCCTGACCCTGACACTGACCCAAACCCTAACCATGACCCAATGCTAACCCTAACCCTAATACGAACCCTAACCACTAACCCTAACCCCAATACCTTAACCCTAACCCTAAATAACCCTAACCCTAATTCTAATAACCCTAACCCTAAAACCCTAACCCTAATACGAACCCTAACACTAAAACGAACCCTAACACTAATACGGACCTTAATACGAACCCTAACCCTAATACCATAATACCCTAACCCTAACTAACCCTAACACTAACCTTAATACCATAACCCTAATTCTAACCATAATACCCTTACCCTAATATGAACTCTAACCCTAACCCTAACTAACCCTAAACCTAATACCCTAACCCTAATACCCTAACCCTAAAATCCTAACCCTAACCCTAAAACCATTACCCTAACCCAAAATCTTAACCATAACACTAACCCTTACCCTGATAAACCTAACCCTAATAACCCTAACCCTGATACCCTAACCCTAATAACCCTGACCCTAACCCGAACACTAACCCTAACCCGAACCCTAATACTAACCCTAACCCTAAAACCCTAAACCTAACCAGAACCCGAACCCTAACCCTAATAACCGTAACCCTAATACCCTAACCCTAACCCTTATACCCTAACCCTAATAACCTAACCCTAACTCGAACCCTAACCCTAAAACTAACCCTAACACTACCCCTAACCCGAACCGGAACCCTAACCCCAACACCCCTAACTCTAAAACACTAAACCTAACCCGTAAACCTTAACACTAATACCCTAACCCTAATCTTAATACAACCCCTAACCATAACACTAATAACCCTAATAATCCTAACCCTAAAACCCTAACCCTAATAACCCTAACCGAAAGTCTAACCCTAACCCTAATATCCCTAATCCTTCCCCTAACCTTAAACCTAAACCCTAACCCTACTACAAACCCTAACCCTGATAACCTAACCCTAATAACCCTAATAACCCTAACCCTAATACGAACCCTAACTCTATCCCTAACCTAACCCTAACCTTAACCCTAATACCCTAACCCTAAACCTAACCCAACCCTAACCCTAACCCTAATCCTAACCTTAACCCTAACACTTACACAAACCTTAACCCTAACCCTAACACGAACCCTAACCCTAACCCTAACCCTTATGCTACTCTAACGCTAACCCTAATACAAACCCTAAAACGTACCTTAACCCTAATACAAACCCTAACCTTAACACTAACCCTAATACCCTAACCCTAACCCTAATACCCTATCCCTAATACCCTAACCCTAACACTAACCTTAACCAAACCCTAACCCAAACCCTAATACCCTAACCCTAACACTAACCTAACCCTAAAAATAACCCTAAACCTAACCTTTAACCCTAACATGAACCCTAACCCTAAACCTAACCCTAATATGAACACTAACACTAACCTAACACTAACCCAACCCTAACACTAACCCTAACCCTAGTACCCTAACCCTAACCCTTACCCTTACCCAACTCTAACCCTAATCCTAACCCTAACCTAACCCTAAACCTAACCCTAACTATAACGCTACCCTAACCCTAACTATAACCCTAATACCTCATATAAGAACCCTAGCCCTAATATGAACCCTAACCCTAACTAACCCTAATACCCTAACCCTAACACTAACCTTAACTCTAATACCATAATCCTAACCCTAACCCTAAAACGAACCCTAACCTAACCCTAACCCTAACCTTAATACCATAACTCTAACCCTAACCAAACTCTAACCGTAACCCTAATCCTAACCCTAACCCTAACCTAACCCTAAATCTAACACAAACCCTAACTCTTACACTAACCCTAACACGAACCCTAAACCTAACACTACTCTAACCCTAACCCTAATCCTAATAATCCTAACCCTAACACTAAAACCCTAAAACACTGACCCTAACCCTAATACGAACCCTAACCCGAATAACCTAGTATCCTAACCCTAACCCTAACTAACCCTAACCCTAACCGTAACTAACCCTAACATAATGCGAACCCTAATCCTAAAGATAATCTAACCCTAACCCTAATACAAACCCTAACCTTAACCTAACCCTAACCCTTACACAAACCCTAACACGAACCCTAACCCTAAAGATACTCTAACCCTAACCCTAATACAAACCATAATCCTAAAGCTAATACGAACCCTAACCCTAATACGAACCCTAGCACTAACTAACCATAACCTTAACCCTAACCCTAATACCCTAACCCTAATACCCTTTCCCTAATACCCTTAACCTAACCCTAACCTAACCATAACACTAATTCCCTCACCCTAATACCCTAACCCTAACCTAACCGTAACCCTAACCCTAACCCTAATATGAAACCTAACCCTAACCCTAATACCCTAACCCTAATCCTAATAACCCTAACCCTAAAACGAACCATAACACTAATACGAACCCTAACACTAATACGGACCTTAATACGAACCCTAACCCTAATACCATAATACCCTAACCCTAACTAACCCTAACCCTAACCTTAATACCATAACCCTAATTATAACCATAATACCCTTACCCTAATATGAACTCTAACCCTAACTAACCCTAAACCTAATACCCTAATCCTAATACCCTAACCCTAAAATCCTAACCCTAACCCTAAAACCATTACCCTACCCCAAAATCTTAACCATAACTCTAACCCTTACCCTGATAAACCTAACCCTAATAACCCTAATAACCCTAACCCTGAAACCCTAACCCTAATAACCCTGACCCTAACCCAAACACTAACCATAACCCGAACCCTAATACTAACCCTAACCTCTAAAACCCTAAACCTAACCAGAACCCGAACCCTAACCCTAATAACCGTAACCCTAATACCCTAAACCCTAACCCTTATACCCTAACCCTAATAACCTAACCCTAACTCGAACCCTAACCCTAACTCGAACCCTAACCCTAAAACTAACCCTAACACTAACCCTAACCCGAACCGGAACCCTAACCCTAACCCCAACATCCCTAACTCTAAAACACTATCCTTAACCCTTAAACCTTAACCCTAATACCATAACCCTAACCCTAATCTTAATACAACCCCTAACCCTAACGCTAATAACCCTAATAATCCTAACCCTAAAACCCTAACCCTAATAACCCTAACCCAAACCCTAACCCTAACCCTAATAACCCTAATCCTTCCCCTAACCTTAACCCTAAACCCTAACCCTACTACAAACCCTAATCCTGATAACCTAACCCTAATAACCCTAATAACCCTAACCCTAATACGAACCCTAACTCTAGCCCTAACCTAACCCTAACCTTAACCCTAATACCCTAACCCTAAACCTAACCCAACCCTAACCCTAACCCTAATCCTAACCTTAACCCTAACACTTACACAAACCTTAACCCTAACCCTAACACGAACCCTAACCCTAACCCTAACCCTTATGCTACTCTAACGCTAACCCTAATACAAACCCTAAAACGTACCTTAACCCTAATACAAACCCTAACCTTAACACTAACCCTAATACCCTAACCCTAACCCTAATACCCTATCCCTAATACCCTAACCCTAACACTAACCTTAACCAAACCCTAACCCAAACCCTAATACCCTAACCCTAACACTAACCTAACCCTAAAAATAACCCTAAACCTAACCTTTAACCCTAACATGAACCCTAACCCTAAACCTAACCCTAATATGAACACTAACACTAACCTAACACTAACCCAACCCTAACACTAACCCTAACCCTAGTACCCTAACCCTAACCCTTACCCTTACCCAACTCTAACCCTAATCCTAACCCTAACCTAACCCTAAACCTAACCCTAACTATAACGCTACCCTAACCCTAACTATAACCCTAATACCTCATATAAGAACCCTAGCCCTAATATGAACCCTAACCCTAACTAACCCTAATACCCTAACCCTAACACTAACCTTAACTCTAATACCATAATCCTAACCCTAACCCTAAAACGAACCCTAACCTAACCCTAACCCTAACCTTAATACCATAACTCTAACCCTAACCAAACTCTAACCGTAACCCTAATCCTAACCCTAACCCTAACCTAACCCTAAATCTAACACAAACCCTAACTCTTACACTAACCCTAACACGAACCCTAAACCTAACACTACTCTAACCCTAACCCTAATCCTAATAATCCTAACCCTAACACTAAAACCCTAAAACACTGACCCTAACCCTAATACGAACCCTAACCCGAATAACCTAATATCCTAACCCTAACCCTAACTAACCCTAACCCTAACCGTAACTAACCCTAACATAATGCGAACCCTAATCCTAAAGATAATCTAACCCTAACCCTAATACAAACCCTAACCTTAACCTAACCCTAACCCTTACACAAACCCTAACACGAACCCTAACCCTAAAGATACTCTAACCCTAACCCTAATACAAACCATAATCCTAAAGCTAATACGAACCCTAACCCTAATACGAACCCTAGCACTAACTAACCATAACCTTAACCCTAACCCTAATACCCTAACCCTAATACCCTTTCCCTAATACCCTTAACCTAACCCTAACCTAACCATAACACTAATTCCCTCACCCTAATACCCTAACCCTAACCTAACCGTAACCCTAACCCTAACCCTAACCCTAATATGAAACCTAACCCTAACCCTAATACCCTAATCCTAATAACCCTAACCCTAAAACGAACCATAACACTAATACGAACCCTAACACTAATACGGACCTTAATACGAACCCTAACCCTAATACCATAATACCCTAACCCTAACTAACCCTAACCCTAACCTTAATACCATAACCCTAATTATAACCATAATACCCTTACCCTAATATGAACTCTAACCCTAACCCTAACTAACCCTAAACCTAATACCCTAATCCTAATACCCTAACCCTAAAATCCTAACCCTAACCCTAAAACCATTACCCTACCCCAAAATCTTTACCATAACTCTAACCCTTACCCTGATAAACCTAACCCTAATAACCCTAATAACCCTAACCCTGAAACCCTAACCCTAATAACCCTGACCCTAACCCAAACACTAACCATAACCCGAACCCTAATACTAACCCTAACCTCTAAAACCCTAAACCTAACCAGAACCCGAACCCTAACCCTAATAACCGTAACCCTAATACCCTAAACCCTAACCCTTATACCCTAACCCTAATAACCTAACCCTAACTCGAACCCTAACCCTAACTCGAACCCTAACCCTAAAACTAACCCTAACACTAACCCTAACCCGAACCGGAACCCTAACCCTAACCCCAACATCCCTAACTCTAAAACACTATCCTTAACCCTTAAACCTTAACCCTAATACCATAACCCTAACCCTAATCTTAATACAACCCCTAACCCTAACGCTAATAACCCTAATAATCCTAACCCTAAAACCCTAACCCTAATAACCCTAACCCAAACCCTAACCCTAACCCTAATAACCCTAATCCTTCCCCTAACCTTAACCCTAAACCCTAACCCTACTACAAACCCTAATCCTGATAACCTAACCCTAATAACCCTAATAACCCTAACCCTAATACGAACCCTAACTCTAACCCTAACCTAACCCTAACCTTAACCCTAATACCCTAACCCTAAACCTAACCCAACCCTAACCCTAACCCTAATCCTAACCTTAACCCTAACACTTACACAAACCTTAACCCTAACCCTAACACGAACCCTAACCCTAAAATGAACCCTAACCCTTATGCTACTCTAACGCTAACCCTAATACAAACCCTAAAACGTACCTAACCCTAATACAAACCCTAACCTTAACACTAACCCTAATACCCTAACCCTAACCCTAATACCCTATCCCTAATACCCTAACCCTAACACTAACCTTAACCAAACCCTAACCCAAACCCTAATACCCTAACCCTAACACTAACCTAACCCTAAAAATAACCCTAAACCTAACCTTTAACCCTAACATGAACCCTAACCCTAAACCTAACCCTAATACGAACCCTAACCCTAACCTAACACTAACCCAACCCTAACACTAACCCTAACCCTAGTACCCTAACCCTAACCCTTACCCTTACCCAACCCTAACCCTAATCCTAACCCTAACCTAACCCTAAACCTAACCCTAACTATAACGCTACCCTAACCCTAACTATAACCCTAATACCTCATATAAGAACCCTAGCCCTAATATGAACCCTAACCCTAACTAACCCTAATACCCTAACCCTAACACTAACACTAACCTTAACTCTAATACCATAATCCTAACCCTAACCCTAAAACGAACCCTAACCTAACCCTAACCCTAACCTTAATACCATAACTCTTACCCTAACCAAACTCTAACCGTAACCCTAATCCTAACCCTAACCCTAACCTAACCCTAAATCTAACACAAACCCTAACTCTTACACTAACCCTAACACGAACCCTAAACCTAACACTACTCTAATCCTAATCCTAATAACCCTAACCCTAACACTAAAACCCTAAAACACTGACCCTAACCCTAATACGAACCATAACCCGAATAACATAATATCCTAACCCTAACTAACCCTAACCCTAACCGTAACTAAACCTAATATAATGCGAACCCTAATCCTAAAGATAATCTAACCCTAACCCTAATACAAACCCTAACCTTAACCTAACCCTAACCCTTACACAAACCCTAACACGAACCCTAACACGAACCCTAACCCTAAAGATACTCTAACCCTAACCCTAATACAAACCATAATCCTAAAGCTAATACGAACCCTAACCCTAATACGAACCCTAGCACTAACTAACCCTAACCTTAACCCTAACCCTAATACCCTAACCCTAATACCCTTTCCCTAATACCCTTAACCTAACCCTAACCTAACCATAACACTAATACCCTCACCCTAATACCCTAACCCTAACCTAACCGTAACCCTAACCCTAACCCTAATATGAAACCTAACCCTAACCCTAATACCCTAACCCTAATCCTAATAACCCTAACCCTAAAACGAACCCTAACACTAATACGAACCCTAACACTAATACGGACCTTTATATGAACCCTAACCCTAATACCATAATACCCTAACCCTAACTAACCCTAACCCTAACCGTAATACCATAACCCTAATTCTAACCATAATACCCTTACCCTAATAAGAACTCTAACCCTAACCCTAACTAACCCTAAACCTAATACCCTAACCCTAATTTCCTAACCCTAAAATCCTAACCCTAACCCTAAAACCATTACCCTAACCCAAAATCTTAACCATAACTCTAACCCTTACCCTGATAAACCTAACCCTAATAACCCTAATAACCCTAACCCTGAAACCCTAACCCTAATAACCCTGACCCTAACTCAAACACTAACCCTAACCCGAACCCTAATACTAACCCTAACCTCTAAAACCCTAAACCTAACCAGAACCCGAACCCTAACCCTAATAACCGTAACCCTAATACCCTAAACCCTAACCCTTATACCCTATCCCTAATAACCTAACCCTAACTCGAACCCTAACCCTAACTCGAACCCTAACCCTAAAACTAACCCTAACACTACCCCTAACCCGAACCGGAACCCTAACCCTAACCCCAACATCCCTAACTCTAAAACACTATCCCTAAGCCTTAAACCTTAACCCTAATACCCTAACCCTAACCCTAATCTTAATACAACCCCTAACCCTAATGCTAATAACCCTAATAATCCTAACCCTAAAACCCTAACCCTAATAACCCTAACCCAAACTCGAACCCTAACCCTAATAACCCTAATCCTTCCCCTAACCTTAACCCTAAACCCTAACCCTACTACAAACCCTAATCCTGATAACCTAACCCTAATAACCCTAATAACCCTAACCCTAATATGAACCCTACCTCTATCCCTAACCTAACCCTAACCTTAACCCTAATACCCTAACCCTAAACCTAACCCAACCCTAATCCTAACCCTAATCCTAACCTTAACCCTAACACTTACACAAACCTTAACACTAACCCTAATACGAACCCTAACCCTAAAATGAACCCTAATCCTTATGCTACTCTAACCCTAACCATAATACAAACCCTAAAACGTACCTTAACCCTAATACAAACCCTAACCTTAACACTAACCCTAATACCCTAACCCTAACCCTAATATCCTATCCCTAATACCATAACCCTAACACTAACCCTAACCAAACCCTAACCCAAACCCTAATACCCTAACCCTAACACTAACCTAACCCTAAAAATAACCCTAAACCTAACCTTTAACCCTAACATGAACCCTAACCCTAAACCTAACCCTAATACGAACCCTAACCCTAACCTAACACTAACCCAACCCTAACACTAACCCTAACCCTAGTACCCTAACCATAACCCTTACCCGACCCTAACCCTAATCCTAACCCTAACCTAACCCTAAACCTAACCCTAATTATAACGCTACCCTAACCCTAACTATAACCCTAATACCTCATATAAGAACCCTAGCCCTAATATGAACCTTAACCCTAACTAACCCTAATAACCTAACCCTAACCCTTACACTAACACTAACCTTACTCTAATACCATAATCCTAACCCTAAAACGAACCATAACCTAACCCTAACCCTTACCTTAATACCATAACTCTAACCCTAACCAAACTCTAACCGTAACCCTAATCCTAACCCTAACCTAACCCTAAATCTAACACAAACATTAACTTTAACACTAAACCCTTACACGAACCCTAAACCTAACACTACTAACCCTAACACTAACACTAACCCTAACCCTAACCCTAACCCTAATCCTAATAACCCTAACCCTAACACTAAAACCCTAAAACGCTGACCCTAACTCTAATACGAACCCTAACCCTAATACAAACCCTAACCCTAATAACCTAATATCCTAACCCTAACTAACCCTAACCGTAACTAATCCTAACATAATGCGAACCCTAATCCTAAAGATAATCTAACCCTAACCCTAATACAAACCCTAACCTTAACCTAACCCTTACACAAACCCTAACACGAACCCAAACACGAACCAAAACCCTAAATATACTCTAACCCTAACCATAATACAAACCATAATCCTAACGCTAATACGAACCCTAACCCTAATACGAACTCTAGCACTAACTAACCCTAACCTTAACCCTAACCCTAATACCCTAACCCTAATACCCTTTCCCTAATACCCTTAACCTAACCCTAACCTAACCATAACACTACTACCCTTACCCTAATACCCTAACCCTAACCTAACCGTAACCCTAACCCTAACCCTAATATGAAACCTAACCCTAACCCTAATACCGTAACCCTAACCCTAACCCAGCCCTAACCTTAATCCTAACCCTAACCCTTACCTAACCCTAAGCTTAACCCTAACTCTAACGCATTCCTAACCCTGACCCTAGCCTTAATACCATAACCCTAACCCTAACCGAACTCTAACCGTAACCCAAATCCTAACCCTAACCCTAACCTAACCCTAACTCTAACACAAACCCTAACTCTAACACTAACCATAACACGAACCCTAACCCTAATACTACTCTAACCCTAACCCTAATCCTAATAACCCTAAGCCTAACACTAAAACCCTAAAACACCGACCCTAAACCTAATACGAACCCTAACCCTAATACCCTAATATCCTAACCCTAACCCTAACCGTAACCGTAATACCCTAACCTTAATAACCTAACCCTAACCCTAATGGTACCCTAACCCTAATATGAACCCTAACCCTAATACGAACCCTAACTCTAACCCTTATACGTACCCTAACCCTAACTAACCCTAACCCTAATACCATAACCCTAATATCCTAATCCTAACAATAACCTAATCCTAACCCAAACCCTAATACCAAAACCCTAACCCTAACATAACCCTAACCCTAATACCCTAATCCTAACCCTAACCTTAATACGAACCAAAACCCTATCCATAAACTAACCCTAACACTAACCCTAACAATAATACCCTAATCCTAACTATAACCCTAACCCTAATACGAACCCTAACACTATCCATAACCTCACCCTAACACTAACCCTAACCCTATGTAACCTTAACCCTAATCTAATAACCCTAACCCTAAAACCCTAACCCTTATACAAACCCTAACCCTAATAGGAACACTAACCCTAACCCTAATACGAACCAAAACCCCAATAGCCTAATACCCTAACCCTAACATTACGCGAACCCTAATCATAAAGCTAATCTAACCCTAACCCTAATACGAACCCTAACCCTAATACGGACCCTAAACCTAATATGAACCCTAACTAACCCTAACCCTAATACCCTAACCCTAGCACTAACCCTAACACTAATACCCTAATCCTAACCCTAACCCTAATAAGAACCCTAACCCTAACCTTAATACCATAACCCTAATCCTAACCCTACCCTAACCGTAACCCTAATCCTAACCCTATCCTAACCCTAACCCTTACACAGACCCTAACCCTAACACTAACATGAACCATAACCCTAACACAAACCCTAGCCCTAATACGATAAATTCTAATTCTAACCCTAATACCCTAACCCTAAAACGCTAAACCTAACCTTAATACGAACTCTAACCCTAACTAACCCTAACCCTCAAATCCTAACCCTAACGCTAACCCTATTACCCTAACCCTAACCTAACTCTAACCCTAACTCTAACATGAACCCTACCCCTTACACAAACCATAACCCTAACTCTAATACGAACACTAACACTAATACGAACCCTAACCCTAATATGAACCCTAACCCTAACTAACCCTAATACCCTAACCCTAACACTAACACTAACCCTAACCCTAGTACCATAATCCTAACCCTAACCCTAATACGAACCCTAACCTTACCCTAACCCTAACCTTAATACCATAACTATAACCCTAACCAAACTCTAACCGTAACCCTAATCCTAACCCTAATGTAACCCTAAATCTAACACAAACCCTAACTCTAACAATAACCCTAACACGAAGCCTAACACTACTCTAACCCTAACCCTAATCCTAATAACCCTAACCCTAACACTAAAACACTAAAACACTGACCCTAATACGAACCCTAACCCTAACCCTAATACGAACCCTAACCCTAATAACCTAATATCCTAACCCTAACTAACCCTAACTCTTATACTATAACCCTTATTCTAAATGTAATACCCTAACCATAACCCTAAATATAACCCTAATAACCTAACCCTAATACTCTAACCCTAAACCCTAATACTAACCCTAAGTAACCCTAACCCTAATCTAATAACCTTAACCCTAACCTTAAAACCCTAACACCCTAACCCTAATACGAACCCTATCCCTAATACCAAAATACCCTAACCCTAACTAACCCTAACATAATGCGAACCCTAATCCTAAAGCTAATCTAACCATAACCCTAATATGAATCCTAACTAATACTAACCCTAACCCAAATATGAACCCTAACTCTAACTAACCCTTACACTATTTCCCTACCCTAACCTAACCCTAACACTAACCCTAACCCTAACCCTAACACAAACCCTAACCCTAACCCTAACCATAAAATAATAAATCCTAATTCTAACCCTAATACCCTAACCCTGAAACCCTAACCTTAATATGAACCCTAACCCTAACTAACACTAACCTTAATACTCTAACCCTAATGCTAACACTATTACCCTCACCCTAATACCCTAACCCTAATCTAACTCTAACTCTAACCCTAATATGAACCCTACCCCTAACACAAACCCTAACCCTTACTCTAATACAAACCCTAATCCTAATACGAACCCTAACCCTAATACGAACCCTGACCCTAACCCTGACCCAACCCTATTCCTGGCCCGAACCCGAATACCCTATCCATAACTCTAACACAAAACCTAACTCTAACCCTAACTCTAATACAAACCCTAACCCTAACCCTAATAACCTAATACCTTAACCCTAACCCTAACTAACCCTAACGCGAACCCTAACCCTAATGCTAACCTAACCCAAACATGAGCCCTAACCCTAATACGAACCCTAACCATAATATGAACGCTAAACCTAACCCTAATACCATAACACTAATTCTAACCCTAATACCCTAACCCTAACCATAACCCTAAAACCCTAACCCTAAAACCCTAACCCTAATACCCTAATTTTAACCCTTATATGAACCCTGACCCTAACCTAACCCTAACCCTAACACAAACCCTAACCCTAACACGAACCCTAAAATGAACCCTAACCCTAATCCTAAAGATACTCTAACCCTAACCCTAATACAAACCTTAACCCTAATCCTAACCCTAATACGAACCCTAACCCTGATACAAACCCTAACACTAACTAACCCTAACCTTAACCCTAACCCTAATACCCTAACCCTAATACCCTTTCCCTAATACCCTAAACTAACTCTAACCCTAATACACTAACCCTAGCCCTAACCTATCCGTAACCCTAACCCTAAACCTAACACTAATACAAACCCTAACCCTAATATGAACCCTAACACTAACTAACCCTAACCTTTACCCTAACCCTAATACCCTTTCCCTAATACACTAACCCTAAACTAACCCTAACCCTAATACACTAACCCTAGCCCTAACCTATCCGTAACCCTAACCCTAAACCTAACCCTAATATGAACCCTAACTCTAATACCCTAACCCTAGGATAACCCTAACCCTAATACCCTAACCCTAGGATAATCCTAACCCTAATCCTAACCCTAACGCTACCCTAACCCTAACCATAATACAAACCCTAACCCCTAACCCTAACCCTAACCCTAATCCTAATAACCCTAACCCTAACACTAAAACTCTAAAACACTAACCCTAACCCTAATACGAACCCTAACCGTAACCTTAATACGAACCCTAACCCTAATACGAACCCTATCCCAAACCATAAAACGAACCCAAATACGAACCCTAACCCTAATACCCTAATATAGTAACCCTAAACCTAACTAACCCTAACCCTAACCCTAACCGTAAAACCCTAACCCTAATAACCTAACTTAACTCTAATGCTACCCTAATACGAACCCTAACCCTAACCCTAATCCTATCCCTAACCTAACCCTAACTCTTGCACAAACCCTAACCCTATCAAGAACAATAACCCTAACGCTACTCTAACCCTAACCCTAATACGAACACTAACCCTAATAAGAACCCTAACCCTAATACGAACCCTAATATGAACCCTAACCAAAACTAACCCTAACCTTAACCCTAAACCTAATACCCTAACCCTAATACCACTAATAAGAACCCTAACCCTAAAACAATCCCTAACCCTAAACCTAAAGTGAACCCTAACCCTAACTCTACCCTAACCCTAATATGAACCCTAAACCTAACACCCTAATACCCTAACACTAACCCTAATACGAACCTTAACCCTAACCTAACCCTTACCCTAATACTCTAAACCTACCCCTAACCCAACCCTAACCCTAATCCTAACCCTAACCATAATCCTTAAACAAACCCTAACCCTAACAAGAACCCTAACACGAACCCTAACGCTAAAGATACTCTAACCCTAACCCTAAAACAAACCCTAACACTAAATCTAACCCTAATACGAACCCTAACACTAACTAACCCTAACCTTAACCCTAACCCTAATACCCTAATGATAACCCTAATACCCTTTCCCTAACACCCTAAACCTAACCCTAACCTAACCAAAACCCTAATACATTAACCCTAATACCCTAACCCTAACCCTAATATGAAAGCTAACCCTAACCCTAATACTCTAACCCTAACCCAAACTTAACCATAATCCTAACCCATACCTAACCCTAACTCTAACGCTACCCTAACCCTAACTATAACCCTAATACCTCTAATATAAACCCTAAACCTAACACAAACCCTAACCCTAACCCTAACGCTACCCTATTCCTAACCCTAATATGATCTCTAACCCCTAACCCTAACCCCCTAATAACCTAGCCCTAACCCTAAGTAACCCTAACCCTAATTCTAATAACAATAACCCTAACACTAAAACCCTAAAACACTAACCCTAACCCTAATACGAACCATAACCCTAACCCTAATACGAACCATAACCCTAATATGAACCCTAACCCTAATACGAACCCTAATATGAACCCTAACCCTAATACCCTAATATCCTAACCCTAAACCTAACTAACACTAACCCTAATGTGTACCCTAATGCTACCCTAACCCTAATACAAACCCTAACCCTAATACGAACCCTAACTATCACCCTTATATGAACCCTAACCCTAACTAACCCTAACCCTAATCTAACCCTAACCCTAATACGAACCCTAACCCTAATATGGGCCCTAACCCTAATATGAACCGTAACCCTAACTAACCCTAACCCTAAAACCCTAACCCTAATCTAACCCTAACCCTAGCACTAACCCTAACACTAATACCCTAATCCTAACCCTAACCCTGACCCTAATAAGAACCATAACCATAATACCCTAACCCTAACTCTAATGCCCTAACCCCAATACCCTAACCCTAACTATAATACAAAAATCTTAACCTAAACCTAACCCTAATACCCTAACCATAACCCAAACCCTAATACGAGCCCTAACCCTATCCCTAACCTAACCATAACACTAACCCTATCCCTAAACATAATACCCTAACCCTAACCCTAACCCAACCCTAACCCTAATCCTAACATTAACCCTAACCCAAACCGTTACACAAACCCTAATCCTAACCCTAACACGAACCCTAACCCTATCCCTAACCCTAACACGAACATTAACCCTAACTCTTATACTATAACCCTTATTCTAAATGTAATACCCTAACCATAACCCTAAATATAACCCTAATAACCTAACCCTAATACTCTAACCCTAAACCCTATTCCTAACCCTAAGTAACCCTAACCCTAATCTAATAACCTTAACCCTAACCTTAAAACCCTAACACCCTAACCTTAACCCTAATACGAACCCTATCCCTAATACCAAAATACCCTAACCCTAACTAACCCTAACATAACGCGAACCCTAATCCTAAAGCTAATCTAACCATAACCCTAATATGAATCCTAACTAATACTAACCCTAACCCAAATATGAACCCTATCTCTAACTAACCCTTACATTATTTCCCTACCCTAACCTAACCCTAACACTAACCCTAACCCTAACCCTAATACAAACCCTAACCATAAAATAATAAATCCTAATTCTAACCCTAATACCCTAACCCTGAAACCCTAACCTTAATATGAACCCTAACCCTAACTAACACTAACCTTAATACTCTAACCCTAATGCTAACACTATTACCCTCACCCTAATACCCTAACCCTAATCTAACTCTAACCCTAACCCTAATATGAACCCTACCCCTAACACAAACCCTAACCCTTACTCTAATACAAACCCTAATCCTAATACGAACCCTAACCCTAATACGAACCCTGACCCTAACCCTGACCCAACCCTATTCCTGGCCCGAACCCGAATACCCTATCCATAACTCTAACACAAAACCTAACTCTAACCCTAACTCTAATACAAACCCTAACCCTAACCCTAATAACCTAATACCCTAACCCTAACCCTAACTAACCCTAACGCGAACCCTAACCCTAATGCTAACCTAACCCAAACATGAGCCCTAACCCTAATACGAACCCTAACCATAATATGAACGCTAAACCTAACCCTAATACCATAACACTAATTCTAACCCTAATACCCTAACCCTAACCATAACCCTAAAACCCTAACCCTAAAACCCTAACCCTAATACCCTAATTCTAACCCTTATATGAACCCTGACCCTAACCTAACCCTAACCCTAACACAAACCCTTACCCTAACACGAACCCTAAAATGAACCCTAACCCTAATCCTAAAGATACTCTAACCCTAACCCTAATACAAACCTTAACCCTAATCCTAACCCTAATACGAACCCTAACCCTGATACAAACCCTAACACTAACTAACCCTAACCTTAACCCTAACCCTAATACCCTAACCCTAATACCCTTTCCCTAATACCCTAACCCTAAACTAACTCTAACCCTAATACACTAACCCTAGCCCTAACCTATCCGTAACCCTAACCCTAAACCTAACACTAATACAAACCCTAACCCTAATATGAACCCTAACACTAACTAACCCTAACCTTTACCCTAACCCTAATACCCTTTCCCTAATACACTAACCCTAAACTAACCCTAACCCTAATACACTAACCCTAGCCCTAACCTATCCGTAACCCTAACCCTAAACCTAACCCTAATATGAACCCTAACTCTAATACCCTAACCCTAGGATAACCCTAACCCTAATACCCTAACCCTAGGATAATCCTAACCCTAATCCTAACCCTAACGCTACCCTAACCCTAACCATAATACAAACCCTAACCCCTATCCCTAACCCTAATCCTAATAACCCTAACACTAAAACTCTAAAACACTAACCCTAACCCTAATACGAACCCTAACCGTAACCTTAATACGAACCCGAACCCTAATACGAACCCTATCCCAAACCATAAAACGAACCCAAATACGAACCCTAACCCTAATACCCTAATATAGTAACCCTAAACCTAACTAACCCTAACCCTAACCCTAACCGTAAAACCCTAACCCTAATAACCTAACTTAACTCTAATGCTACCCTAATACGAACCCTAACCCTAACCCTAATCCTATCCCTACCTAACCCTAACTCTTACACAAACCCTAACCCTATCAAGAACAATAACCCTAACGCTACTCTAACCCTAACCCTAATACGAACACTAACCCTAATAAGAACCCTAACCCTAATACGAACCCTAATATGAACCCTAACCAAAACTAACCCTAACCTTAACCCTAAACCTAATACCCTAACCCTAATACCACTAATAAGAACCCTAACCCTAAAACAATCCCTAACCCTAAACCTAAAGTGAACCCTAACCCTAACTCTACCCTAACCCTAATATGAGCCCTAACCCTAAACCTAACACCCTAATACTGTAACACTAACCCTAATACGAACCTTAACCCTAACCTAACCCTAACCCTAACCCTAATACTCTAAACCTACCCCTAACCCAACCCTAACCCTAACCCTAATCCTAACCCTAACCCTTACCTAACCCTAATACTTAAACAAACCCTAACCCTAACAAGAACCCTAAAACGAACCCTAACGCTAAAGATACTCTAACCCTAACCCTAATACAAACCCTAACACTAAATATAACCCTAATACGAACCCTAACACTAACTAACCCTAACCTTAACCCTAACCCTAATACCCTAACGCTAACCCTAATACCCTTTCCCTAATACCCTAAACCTAACCCTAACCTAACCATAACCCTAATACGTTAACCCTAATACCCTAACCCTAACCCTAATATGAAAGCTAACCCTAACCATAATACCCTAACCCTAACCCAAACTTAACCATAATCCTAACCCTTACCTAACCCTAACCCTAACTCTAACGCTACCCTAACCCTAACTATAACCCTAATACCTCTAATATAAACCCTAAACCTAACACAAACCCTAACCCTAACGCGAACCCTATCCCTAACACTACCCTATTCCTAACCCTAATATGATCTCTAACCCCTAACCCTAACCCCCTAATAACCTAGCCCTAACCCTAAGTAACCCTAACCCTAATTCTAATAACCATAACCCTAACACTAAAACCCTAAAACACTAACCCTAACCCTAATACGAAAAATAACCCTAATCCTAATACGAACCATAACCCTAATATGAACCCTAACCCTAATACGAACCCTAATATGAACCCTAACCCTAATACCCTAATATCCTAACCCTAAACCTAACTAACACTAACCCTAATGTGTACCCTAATGCTACCCTAACCCTAATACAAACCCTAACCCTAATACGAACCCTAACTATCACCCTTATATGAACCCTAACTAACCCTAACCCTAATCTAACCCTAACCCTAATACGAACCCTAACCCTAATATGGGCCCTAACCCTAATATGATCCCTAACCCTAACTAACCCTAACCCTAAAACCCTAACCCTAATCTAACCCTAACCCTAGCACTAACCCTAACACTAATACCCTAATCCTAACCCTAACCCTGACCCTAATAAGAACCTTAACCCTAGTACCCTAACCCTAACTCTAATACCCTAACCCCAATACCCTAACCCTAACTATAATACCCAAATCCTAACCTAAACCTAACCCTAATACCCTAACCATAACCCAAACCCTAATACGAGCCCTAACCCTATCCCTAACCTAACCATAACACTAACCCTATCCCTAAACCTAATACCCTAACCCTAACCCTAACCCTAATCCTAACCCTAACCCTAATTTAAACCCTTACACAAACCCTAATCCTAACCCTAACACGAACCCTAAGCCTATCCCTAACCCTAACACGAACATTAACCCTAACTCTTATACTATAACCCTTATTCTAAATGTAATACCCTAACCATAACCCTAAATATAACCCTAATAACCTAACCCTAATACTCTAACCCTAAACCCTATTCCTAACCCTAAGTAACCCTAACCCTAATCTAATAACCTTAACCCTAACCTTAAAACCCTAACACTCTAACCCTAACCCTAATACGAACCCTATCCCTAATACCAAAATACCCTAACCCTAACTAACCCTAACATAACGCGAACCCTAATCCTAAAGCTAATCTAACCATAACCCTAATACGAATCCTAACTAATACTAATCCTAACCCAAATTTGAACCCTAACTCTAACTAACCGTTACACTAATTTCCTACCCTAACCTAACCCTAACACTAACCCTAACCCTAACCCTAATACAAACCCTAACCCTAACCATAAAATAATAAATCCTAATTCTAACCCTAATACCCTTACCCTGAAACCCTAACCTTAATATGAACCCTAACCCTAACTAACCCTAACCTTAATACTCTAACCCTAATGCTAACACTATTACCCTCACCCTAATACCCTAACCCATAACTCTAACACAAAACCTAACTCTAACCCTAACTCTAATACATACCCTAACCCTAATAACCTAATACCCTAACCCTAACCCTAACTAACCCTAACGCGAACCCTAACCCTAATGCTAACCTAACCCAAACATGAGCCCTAACCCTAATACGAACCCTAACCATAATATGAACGCTAAACCTAACGCTAATACCATAACACTAATTCTAACCCTAATACCCTAACCCTAACCATAACCCTAAAACCCTAACCCTAAAACCCTAATCCTAATACCCTAATTCTAACCCTAATACGAACCCTAACCCTAACCTAACCCTAACCCTAACACAAACCTTAACCCTAATCCTAACCCTAATACGAACCCTAACCATGATACGAACCCTAACACTAACTAACCCTAACCTTAACCCTAACCCTAATACCCTTTCCCTAATACCCTTTCCCTAATACCCTAACCCTAAACTAACTCTAACCCTAATACACTAACCCGAGCCCTAACCTATCCGTAACCCTAACCCTAAACCTAACACTAATACGAACCCTAACCCTAATATGAACTCTAACACTAACTAACCCTAACCTTTACCCTAACCCTAATACCCTAACCCTAATACCCTTTCCCTAACTAATACCCTTTCCCTAATACCCTAACCCTAAACTAACCCTAACCCTAATACACTAACCCTAGCCCTAACCTATCCATAACCCTAACCCTAAACCTAACCTTAATATGAACCCTAACCCTAATGTCCTAACCCTAGGATAACCCTAACCCTAATACCATAACCCTAGGATAACCCTAACCCTAATCCTAACCCTAACGCTACCCTAACCCTAACCATAATACAAACCCTAACCCCTAACCCTAACCCTAATCCTAATAACTCTAACCCTAACACTAAAACCCTAATACACTAACCCTAACCCTAATACGAACCCTAACCTTAATACGAACCCTAACCCTAATACGAACCCTATCCCAAACCATAAAACGAACCCAAATACGAACCCTAACCCTAATACCCTAATATCCTAACCCTAAACCTAACTAACCCTAACCCTAACCATAAAACCCTAACCCTAATAACCTAACTTAACTCTAATGCTACTCTAATACGAACCCTAACCCTAACGCTAATCCTATCCCTAACCTAACCATAACTCAAACACAAACCCTAACCCTATCAAGAACAATAACCTTAACGCTACTCTAACCCTAACCCTAATACGAACACTAACCCTAATAAGAACCCTAACCCTAATACGTACCCTAATATGACCCCTAGCCAAAACTAACCCTAACCTTAACCCTAAACCTAATACCCTAACCCTAATACCACTAATAAGAACCCTAACCCTAAAACAATCCCTAACCGTAACCCTAACACTACCCTAACCCTAATATGAACCCTAACCCTATACCTAACACCCTAATACGCTAACCCTAATACAAACCTTAACCCTAACCTAACCCTACCCCTAACCCAAACCTTACCCTAACCCTAATCCTAACCCTAACCCTTACTCAACCCTAAACCTTAAACAAACCCTAACCCTAACAAGAACCCTAACCCTAAAGATACTCTAACCCTAACCCTAATACAAACCCTAACCCTAATACAAACCCTAATACGAACCCTAACACTAACTAACCCTAACCTTAACCCTTACCTTAATACCCTAACCCTAATACCCTAAACCTAACCCTAACTTAACCATAACCCTAATACCTTAACCCTAATACCCTAACCCTAACCCTAACCTAACAGTAACCCTAACCCAAACCTTAATATGAAAGCTAACCCTAACCCTAAAACCCTAACCCGAACCCAACCCTAACCCTAATCCTAACCCTTACCTGACGCTAACCCTAACCCTAACTCTAAGGCTACCCTAACCCTAACTATAACCCTAATACCTCTTATATGAACTCTAACCCCAACACAAACCCTAACCCTAACGCGAACCCTAACCCTAACGCTACCCTATTCCTAACCGTAATACAAACCCTAACTCCTAACCCTAACCCCCTAATAACCTAGCCCTAACCCTAAGTAACCCTAACCCTAATCCTAATAACCATGACCCTAACCCTAAAACACTAAAACGCTAATCCTAAACCTAATACGAACCATGACCCTAACCCTAATACGAACCATAACCATATTATGAACCCTAACCCTAATACGAACCCTAACCCTAATACCCTAATATCCTAACCCTAAACCTAACTAACACTAACCCTAACGCGAACCCTAACCCTAACGCTACCCTAACCCTAATACAAACCCTAACCCTAATACGAACCCTATCTCTAACCCTTATACGAACTGTTAAAGCAGAATATTTATCTTACTTAAAACCCTTTAAGAGGTCTAAGAACACTGTACGCTATTGACGTATGGAATACCGTAAGGGTACGCACGTTGCGTAGCAATCGCTTAGCCGTAGTCGAGACGCTCAAGCGTCACGTTCGCTCACGGCCAAGAGATCACAGGCAGGCACGCTATTGGCTGCCGACTAACGTAATGGTTCGCTATTAGCGTAGCGGACGCTCGGGACCACGAGGAGATCACCAGCGGCGCAGACGCTCACAATGTTAAACCTTTATAACTATACCATAAACAATGTACTTATACTGTAAATCCTTGCGTAGTGATAAGATGAGAATGCAACACTGTGTAAGCGGGTTTACACTAAAGCTGTTTGAGCGATAGAGATGCTCCTATTACCCACTGCAATATAATGAACACACAATACCGGTCTAAGAGTCTAACGCCTTTTAAGGAAATGAATGAACGTTCAAAAAGAATAATACAATACAAGTCATACACTACCAATATAACATAGACTACCTAACCAGATAACTACACATGAAATACAATATCAGTACAATAACTATATAAGAGAAACGAGAGAGAAACAGAAGAGAGAGAGAGAGAGATATATGGCTCACAATAACAAGAAAGACAATATGATTGCGGAGAAAACTTACGCTCAAGTGAAACAATCGCATGCGCCTCTGGATATCCAGCTCCCGATTATCAGCAATGAGAACCGTTGAAGAGAATAGAGAGCTGGCCCAGGTCGGCTTGTCCTTTTATACCCTACACATAATACAGTACAATGGTCCTATATTCTTATTGTTCATTGGACACAGGAATTCCTCTTCGCATTATAACAAAAGGTCATAGGTTGATTCATACAGGTGGGCTGTGACTATTTCCAACTGCTCAGGTGGGTGGGAAACTAGGTTTCCCGCCGCATGGATAAGTGAGTGCAAATAATAGTAAAGTACATAAACTTCTTATGTCCATAACTATTCGCACGAGCGATTAATTCGCTTCAAACCAACACCGGAATATTGCTAATTAAATACTCTTCCGATGGATACTAAACACCACTGTATAATCCTTGTCTGACCCTTCGTATCAAACAAAGAGGGATCTCTCTGTCCATGAACATGCTACATTAACTAAACTTTCAGAATCTATCAAAGGGACCATGATCTACAAAATACATTATATGGTTAAAATATATATCGATTGAGTCGCCCGCTAGACGCATACAAACTCTACCGTAAATCCGCATATCGTGCGCCTGCGGGTGCACGCGACTGCGAGTATGCGCACGCACGGGAGAGCTCTTGCACGCGCAGCGGGAGCTCGCATGAGGTGCAAATATGGCAGTGTGCATAGTGATATTTTTCTGACTTTGACAGTCCACCCTTTGGCAGTCAACAATAACTGCCACTTCGTAAAACATTTCATAACGAGAAAAATATATGTCAAGTGTAAATACATTTCCATGATTGGGTAAGGGAGGAGAGGAGAAGGTAGGAAAAGGGTATGACCTAGTGAGATAGCAGAAGCATGTGTGTATGAATCCATGTTTGGGGGGTCATGTATCATCGTGCCGTACATGTTTTAAATCAAGCTTCGAGGTATTGCGAAGTATACATTTGAATTCCTTCTTATCCCATATCAAGGGTCTGTGGATGGGCTGTCAAACTTTACCGAGCTCTTTTCGGCTTTTGGTTGCAACAAAATGGGGGAGCACATTTTAGTTGATGATACATGAATGGGGGAATATGTGAATGCTGATATCTGTGCCGGTATTCCCTATCGCCTATGTGTGTACTTTACCTGAAGGTTGTAGAGATGAAGATAAGAAACAATTATGGTAAATGCAGTGGTATTCTATGTCAGGTTAATGAACATTTGTCGGTTGAAGTCTTGTCTGGTGTCTGTTGAATGCAGTCTTCTTTGGGCTTTTGCCAGAAAGTGCGGGCAAAAAGCTTTGTCAATGTCCATAGACTTACAAAAGTGTTGGGCTAGCGTGGATTTAAAATTTCTAGGGAAACTGGGGATCTATGGCATAGTTCATCAAATATCTGTGTATAAGGTTGTCAAAACTTCTTCTTTAATCCATCTGTTGTCTGTATACAGGATCATCAAATTCCTCGTCCAAGTGGGCCTTTTTACCTTGGAGAAAACGGAAAAACAGGTGAAAGAAACGGACCGTATAATCGCATTTTCATCACATCATTGTCTCTACCGTTGGGTCATAAATCAAATCCATTGGAATTACAATTTCCTCACTCCTTAGACTCATTACCCTGGTACTACGTTTGCACTTCATTAAAGCCTGACCGCATCTAAATATCAAGCCAATCGATATGACAACACCCAAGATACATAGAAGAAACTTCCCTACATCCATTATGACTCCTTGAGCCCATTCTCTTTAACCAGAGAACCAATTTCGCGGGTTCAACCATGACACCCAACCAGTCAGCTCATTACCCACAGCAGCAAGGGTGAGATTGTGTCTCCTGCGAAATTCCCACTTTAATTGGAGAATATCGTCCATCTTTTGGTCTATGACCTCGACCGGGTCCTCGGTGCTATTCGTAATATATGTGCAGCATTTCACGCCGTACTGCGTTGCCAGTGTGACACAATATCCGCCTGTCACTGCCGTGAGATAATTGAGAACCATTCTATGCTGAACCAGTTCTGTTTTATAAGCTTGAAGCTCCCTTCCGGTATACCTAAAAGTGTCGTCATACATTTCAGTGATATTGTCTAGCAAATTTGCGAGTGCAGATATGTATTTATAATTCAACACTCCTCTGGCGGTGCGAGTGATGTCTAACGCGAGTAGAACCTGAATCCCGGTGGATTCATGGATCATGTCAGAGGCCGGATGCTCTGTTCTTTCTATCAGGTGCCGTTTAACTACGTGCTCGTAATGAGTGTGAGTATAAGGAGCTTGGGCAACACGGTGTATATCTTTCATTTTGGCATGTGATACAGTCATTACCTCAGGCAGTACTTTTCCAATATAACACAACCCTTCTGAGTTTGGGGCAAGCCACTTATACGCCTTCCTCCCGCATATGAAATATGCATCATCGGGGAGAACATATGGGACGGAGTAGGACATAACCATATTACACATCTTCCATGTGAAATCTCCTAACCCTAATTCTCCCATCTGTCTAGTACACGTATCAGTTTGTACGATATGTGCACAGTATCCTGGTGATACCTCTCCAACTCTCATAATCCTACTTCCTAGGGTATACCTATATCGGAAATATTTTCCACTACCAGCTATGTGGCGTATAAGCTCTGTATCTGTTGGCATTCTGTCGGCTCTGTATGAAAAGGTCATGGTTTGGTTACTCCATGACACTTCCCAATTTCCCGGCTTTCGGGGATTGGAAATGTTAAAACATATTAGGGACTTATCCACATGATATTGGTGGAGCTTCAAACTAGGAGGACTGGAGATATTAAACCTCCTGTCCACCGGCCTCCCACCACTTAGCTCAAGTACCTCCCCTATCGTTAAAGGAAATGGTACTAAGCCTGATTTACTATGGCCTTGAGGTACTTGAGAGCATACCCAACAATCTGTCTGATTTAACACATTACCCACTAAGGAGTGATAGTCACTCAATGGATGCCTGTCCATGTGGATATTAAAACAGGATTGGCATTTCTTGATGCACCCATCCTCAACTACATTGTCACAGAGCCTACAGATACAGTTTTCTTCAGCTAACAATCCTTCACAATTCCTTCTATGGTCAATGTTATCGGATCGTTTTCTGATACTCGCCTTTGCTTGTTGATTATGTTGTTCTTGGAAAACTACGCCTCCATCTTTGTCATCAGAACCCATTCCAGAACCTCTCTCGACCTCCATGGTACTCTCGCCGGAACAGACTGCTCTGGTCAACATCATGGTCAACAGGAAAATCTGGATCACAGTCTCTTGGGGCAAGTCCATCTTAGAGGAGGAAATGGAGAAAAACGAGAAGGGGGAAAGAAATAATTGAGGGAGATGGGATGGGAAGTGGAGAAAAACAATAAAAGGGAACAGGGGATCGACAACTGCTTCCGATCTTATGATTTTTCAAAGCTCAGGTGCCGCTTCAGTCCTCCTGAAACAGACGCTCCAGTGATACCACTTAATCTACCGTCTGTTCTTTATCACGGGACCTCTCTGGATCAGCAACCTTCTTACAATGGGACGAATGAACCAAAGTCTCTCTCTCGGCAACCTTCAATGCTGTAGTGCTAGTCAATAAGACTTGGTATGGTCCTTCCCATCTGTCAATAAGGCAACCTGAGCGTAGAAAATTCCGTATCATTACATAATCCCCAGGTTCAATGTCATGACAATTACTATCTGGTAAATCAGGAATCACCAACTTCAAATTATCATTTTGATTCCTTAGCTGTTTACTCATGTTAATCAAGTATTTTACTGTCACTTCATTGTTACACTTCAAATCATCCTGAGGGTTAATCATAACATGCGGTTGTCGACCAAACAAGATTTCAAAGGGAGACAGATTAAGAGGGGACCTGGGAGTGGTTCTGATGCTGTATAGTACAATGGGTAAAGCTTCTGGCCATGTCAATCCTGTTTCTGCCATAACTTTGCTCAGTTTATTTTTAATAGTGCTGTTCACTCTTTCCACCTTCGCACTCGCCTGTGGACGGTATGGAGTGTGCAGCTTGCTATCAATTCCCATCAACTTACACATTCCTTGAAAGACATCACCTGTAAAATGGGTACCCCTATCACTTTCGATTATTCTAGGGATACCATATCTACATACAAATTCCTGCACAATTTTCTTAGCAGTAAACATAGCGGTATTTGTGGCCGCAGGAAATGCTTCGACCCAATTTGAGAATACATCTATACAAACAAGTACATATTTCAAATTTCGACAAGGGGGTTATTGTATAAAGTCAATCTGTATTACCTGGAAAGGGCCGCCTGTAGGTGGGATATGAGATGGTTCTGTTGGTATTGCCTTTCCGATATTCTTTCTCAAACAGGTAAGGCATGACATTGCTCTTTTACCTGCATGAGATGAAAATCCTGGGGCGCACCAATATGCTCTTACCAACTTACACATTCCCTCCTTGCCCAGATGAGTCAGCCCGTGTGCTGCCTCAGCTAAACATGGAAGATATGCTCTGGGGGCCACTGGTTTACCCTGTCCATCTGTCCAGAGTCCTGAGGACTCCTGGCCATATCCTTTTGCCTTCCAGACTGCCTTTTCCTGTGTGGAACACAAATTTTGCATCTCACACAACTTCTGTGTGTTGATGGTATTGAATACCATCAATTGTGTGGTGTCTGTCTGTCTGGGGGTACCGGCTGCTAACTTAGCAGCTTCATCTGCTCGGCTGTTACCAAGTGATACTGGGTCCTGGCTATATGTGTGTGATTTACACTTGATAACAGCCACTCTGTCGGGTTCCTGTATCGCTGTTAGAAGCCTTTTGATGTGAGCTGCATGCGCTATCGGTGTACCAGCTGCCGTCATGAAATTTCTGAGGCGCCATAGGGCTCCGAAATCATGAACTACCCCGAAGGCGTATCTAGAATCGGTGTAGATATTGGCTGACTTGCCCTTAGCCAATTCACATGCTCTGGTTAGGGCGACCAGTTCAGCAACCTGGGCTGAGTGAGGTGGGCCTAGCGGTTCTGCTTCTATGGTGCCTTGGTCATCTACGACTGCGTATCCAGTACACAAGTCTCCCGAGTCTGACTGTCTGTGACAACTACCGTCAGTGTAGAAAGTAAAGTCTACATCTTCTAGTGGGTTGTCACTGATGTCAGGCCTTGCCGTGAAATTTTGGGTCAAATATTCCATACAATCATGTGTGTCATCCTTTGTATTAAATCCTCCTTCCCCACCACTCTCATCCTCCACCCTTTGTGCCTGTCCAGGCACACCTGGGAGATATGTTGCAGGATTTAATGCACTGCATCTCCTTATGGTGATGTTTACGGGGGCCATTAGTGCCAATTCCCATCTTGTAAACCGCGCTGATGAGACGTGTCTGGTTTGGGCAGAATTTAGCAAGGCTGACACTGCATGTGGTGTATGAATTGTGAGGTTGTGACCTAGCACTACATCTTCGCTTTTCGTTACTAGCAATGCTATCGCAGCAACGCTTCGCAAACATGTGGGGAGGGATCGCGCTACCGTATCTAGCTGAGCGCTGTAGTATGCTACCGGCCTGCTGACATCACCGTGCTTTTGGGTTAGGACGCCTGCCGCGCAACCAGCACTTTCTGTTCCGTACAGCTCAAAGGGTTTCCCATAGTCTGGCATACCTAATGCTGGCGCCTGCGTTAGGCACTGTTTAAGTCTCTCAAATGCCATCTCGGATTCGTCTGTATGCGAAATCCGATCAGGTTTGTTTGAGGAGACCATCTCCTGCAAAGGTAACGCTAGAATGGAAAACCCTGGGATCCAGTTACGGCAATACCCACACATTCCTAAAAACGTTCTGATCTGTTGCTGGGTTTGTGGCAGAGTCATGTCTCTAATTGCTTGAATTCTATCAGCGGTCAGGTGTCTCAGTCCTTGTGTTAGACAGTGTCCCAAATATTTTACTTTAGTTTGGCATAATTGCAACTTGTCTTTGGAAACCTTGTGTCCTGTGTCTGAAAGATGAAACATGAGCTGTTTCGTATCCTTCAGGGACGCTTCCAATGAATCTGAACACAGTAGTAAATCATCCACATACTGTATCAATACTGATCCACTCTCTGGTAGGAAAGACTGTAAACAATCATGCAAAGCCTGGGAAAATATACTTGGACTATCTATGAAACCTTGTGGTAATCGAGTCCATGTGTATTGGACTCCTCTGTATGTAAATGCAAACAAATATTGGCTGTCAGGATGCAGGGGTACCGAAAAGAAAGCGGAGCAGAGGTCAATAACAGTGAAAAATTTTGCAGTGGGAGGGATCTGCATAAGGATGACAGCTGGATTTGGCACCACGGGGAACTGACTCTCAACTATTTTGTTAATCCCCCTTAGATCCTGCACTAGCCTGTAACCCCTCCCCCCACTCTTATTCACAGGGAAGATGGGACTATTGGCAGTGCTGGATGTTCTTACCAAAATGCCCTGTTGTAGCAAGCGCTCTATTACTGGGTAAACTCCTAACTCCACCTCTGGCTTCAGAGGGTATTGTTGGATTTTTGGAGCTATCCTACCATCTTTTACTTGCACAACTACTGGAGCTACGTTTGCCATTAATCCAGTGTCTTGTCCATCTTTAGTCCACAGTGACTCTGGTATTTGAGATGTCATTTCTTCTACCTGGGATGGATTCCTATTTAACATAACAGTGTGGGACATTAATTTTGATGGGGAGTCTAACATGTCTCGTACTTCCTGAGCGTGATTCTCAGGTATGTCTAAGAATACACCCTCAGGAGTACAATAAATGACGCACCCCATTTTACACAATAAATCTCTTCCCAGGAGATTAGTCGGTGCCGATGCCGCCAGCAAAAAGGAATGCTTGGTGTGCAAAGGCCCTACTGTAACCTCGGCTGGTTTGCTAACAGGGTAGTGCTGGGCTACTCCCGTTACTCCCATGGCTGGAATTGTCTTACCAGTGGTTCTCATGCCCACTGTCGAATTTATCACTGATTTGGCCGACCCCGTATCTACAAGAAAGTTTAATGATTTACCAGCTACATTAATTGCAATTTCGGGTTCACTTCCAAGACTTGCAATCATTTTTACTGGCTGCAGATTACAGGTGTGGCCACACCCCTATTGGGTATGGTGACCTCCCTTAATCGCGCTGGCAGCAACTACTTGAGAGGGAGTTAACTGGGAACTACCAGAGGCTTGCCAGTCTCTGTTCGGGGGATATCTTTTTGTTTCCCCTGCATGTGGCTCATAACTCCGTTTCTGCGGACCCTGATCCCAATGTCGTGCGTCGTGTCGTTGTCTAGGGGGTTGATAAGACTTTTGTGTATTTCTCGATTTACAGTCTCGTGCAAAGTGTCCCTCTCTATGACAGGAATAACAGGTTACCACATTTGACTTACCCACAGGGTTTGGTGATCTATACAAAGGCTGCCTTGTGGTCAGGGCCTGTATACTTACGGCCATTAACTTATCACTTTGTGACTCCCTGTGTCTGGTGATATTCCGATCGTGATCAACAGCAGCCTCTCTCAAAGTAGCCACCGACAGACCTCGCCAACATGGTTGCGTGGTCTGTACCCTTGTCTTTAATGCTTCTTTTAAACCATCCATTAGCACAGATACTGCTACTTCTCTATGATTTATGTTGGTTTTAATGTCCTCTATGCCTGTGTATTTAGCCATTTCTAGTAATGCCCTGTGAAAATATTCTGCAGCTGTTTCTGATTCCTTTTGTTTAATGGAGAAAATTTTGTTCCACTTAACTACAGCTGGAAAATACTCTTTTACTGTAAATTTATTCTTTTTACATTGTCTTGATTGTACACATCTGAAAGGGGTACATCATGGTCTAATCCACAGTCAGCTAAAAATTGAGCTGAGTCGACATTGGAGGGTAAACATGCCCTCAGCAATATCTGCCAGTCTTTGTTATTGGGCTCTACAGTGTTCCCTAGGTCTCTGATGTATTTCTGGCTAGCAACTAGATCTTTCCTAGGATCAGGGAATTCAGACACTATGGTTCTTAATTCCATTCGGGAAAACGGGCTGTACATGGCAATGTTTCTGATAGGAGTGACTCCTGTGGTGTCCGTTTTCCCATTGGGAACTGCGATTACCCTAACGGGAGCAAGTTTAATAACCTCATTCTTTTTAGATTCTACAGCCTGCGGTGAAATGGTTTCAGCATAGTGTAAGGTGCCGTACTTACCCGTTGATACGACCTCACCTGTCCCTCCGCTAGGGGCCTTTGTTACTAATCTTAAGGGTTGGGCCGTGCCTACTGTTGTCTCTGATATGGTGGCTGCTAGAGAGAGCGCCGATATTGTTGATGCTTCGTCCTCTTGATCACACTCCTGGGGAAAGTTTAAAACACGGTACAACTTGCACGGGTTAATACTTGCATTAGTTAACTTATTAACATTATCCTTAACATTTATACAGTTGCTAAGTGCCTGTTTGTTACCCCCTGATGCGTCATTCTCCGCAACCAATTTCTCTCCCGATATATATGGTGGCGGCGGTGCCGTGGCTATCAGTTTCCTGATAGGGTTAGATCCCGCCGCCTGAGCCAATCCTCTCTGTATTTCACCCTACTGTTGCCATAACTGCAAATAATCATAATGTTTGATCCGTCTCTTTGTTGATTTAATGAGACATATCCTTCTCCTTAGATTTATAACACATCTGGGCTAAAGCTGCCTACTCTTGGGAACTTTTCCCCGTCATTTACAGTCATTCTTTCCCATTCATCACATAAAACCTCTGTGTGTGAACCGTATTTTTCACACATTACATACCTTGCCGACCCGATTGGTCGGTTTACTGAATCAACCCGAACCGAGGTTGATCACCCCCTACCTGAACAACTGGCCCCCATAACTTGCAGGTGTTGCTTTAACTTCAGCGAACCCTTACAAAAACCAAGATGTTCAAGATAGGCCGACGGTGGCGGTTTACCGAGTACCCCACTCACTCGCCCACGCCGACCAATACGACCTACACACTGCCCTAGTGCTGGCGTACTCGACCCAGGGCCCCTATGAACCTTTGTTTACTGGAACATGTGAGTGTGATCCGCAGAGCATTAACCCTTTCTAGTAACTGTTGGTTGTTGGATAATTCCTGAGTGACCAGCGAACTTCCCTTTAGAAAATAAAAAATTACACAAATCACGTCAGAATGTACAAATAGCGTTTATGATCCCTTTTCGTACGCAAATGGTACTGGGTCAAATTACTAACTAATGCACACAATTACGTGCGGTACAATCAGTCTGCACATAAGCAACTAATCTTATGTGCGGAGCGACCAGTGGAATCGAAAATTGCGGCTGCGAATTCCTTCAGCATGAGCTTTAATGGCCTATATGGGTTCTGCACCAACCCCCTGGGTTGTGCTCTTTTCTCTATTTATAGCGGACTTCCTTGTCTGCTGTACCTTGGACCTCCTGGTCTGTTCTGGACCTCCTGGTCTGTGCTACAGTATGACCTCCTGGTCTGCTATACTCTAATGCTCAGATTTTATGTTTAACAAGGGATGCCTCCCTAGCCACCATGCACGTCACTTACATGTATGTACCCGGCGAGAACTCGACTTCTTGTGGTTCAACCTCAAAAAAATTGTATAAACTTATATATGCAAACACTCACTCACCACATGTACACTTTTGTTTCTATTTCTATTTCTGCGCAGAAATTTCTTTCCTTTAGACCAGATGAGTCGTAAATTTAGAGAAGGATCTATTAAATTAAATTTCAGACACTAAAATTGACTTGCGCTATTTATCGCGTTGCCACCTTTTCGCCTGAAAAAAAAATAACACTATCGTGTGATTTGTTACGTGGGCGTACCCAGACGCTCCGTTGCGTAATATACGCTGCGTGCGTCGGCTTTTGGGTTGCGTGCGCGAGTCTCAGTCTTTTGTTAGAGACACGTGTACGCAAGGCAGGTATCCACCGTAACACAATTAACACGTTTATCAATGTTGGTGATCCTCGATCATCTACCGAGCACCACACAAGTCTCTCCTTGTATCTTAGGCAAAGCTGTGTGCGTGCTTTACAAATTACCCCTTAAATGTATTACCTTTACTTTTTAACTACTGATAGCAACAAATCTTTCTTAGCCCGTTAACAATTGTGAAATGGCAAACAGGAGAGTGATATGAAAATACACAAATGAAAAGAAATGCAGATATATGCGTGCGTGCGTACGCAAGACAGAAATAAACAGTTTTAAAAGACACTAGCGTGTTGTTCTTACCTCCGGTTCCGGATTCCTTCAGCACCCTTTACTAAGCGAAGCAGACGCTTATCCAGACAGCACTACGAGGAATATGACCTCCCGCCCTTTGCTGATGGATAATGTCTGCTGAAATTACCTAGTGCAGATGTGTGAAGGACGGACGAGTCGCCAATTGTTAAAGCAGAATATTTATCTTACTTAAAACCCTTTAAGAGGTCTAAGAACACTGTACGCTATTGACGTATGGAATACCGTAAGGGTACGCACGTTGCGTAGCAATCGCTTAGCCGTAGTCGAGACGCTCAAGCGTCACGTTCGCTCACGGCCAAGAGATCACAGGCAGGCACGCTATTGGCTGCCGACTAACGTAATGGTTCGCTATTAGCGTAGCGGACGCTCGGGACCACGAGGAGATCACCAGCGGCGCAGACGCTCACAATGTTAAACCTTTATAACTATACCATAAACAATGTACTTATACTGTAAATCCTTGCGTAGTGATAAGATGAGAATGCAACACTGTGTAAGCGGGTTTACACTAAAGCTGTTTGAGCGATAGAGACGCTCCTATTACCCACTGCAATATAATGAACACACAATACCGGTCTAAGGGTCTAACGCCTTTTAAGGAAATGAATGAACGTTCAAAAAGAAAAATACAATACAAGTCATACACTACCAATATAACATAGACTACCTAACCAGATAACTACACATGAAATACAATATCAGTACAATAACTATATAAGAGAAACGAGAGAGAAAGAGAAGAGAGAGAGAGAGATATATGGCTCACAATAACAAGAAAGACAATATGATTGCGGAGAAAACTTACGCTCAAGGGAAACAATCGCATGCGCCTCTGGATATCCAGCTCCCGATTATCAGCAATGAGAACCGTTGAAGAGAATAGAGAGCTGGCCCAGGTCGGCTTGTCCTTTTATACCCTACACATAATACAGTACAATGGTCCTATATTCTTATTGTTCATTGGACACAGGAATTCCTCTTCGCATTATAACAAAAGGTCATAGGTTGATTCATACAGGTGGGCTGTGACTATTTCCAACTGCTCAGGTGGGTGGGAAACTAGGTTTCCCGCCGCATGGATAAGTGAGTGCAAATAATAGTAAAGTACATAAACTTCTTATGTCCATAACTATTCGCACGAGCGATTAATCCGCTTCAAACCAACACCGGAATATTGCTAATTAAATACTCTTCCGATGGATACTAAACACCACTGTATAATCCTTGTCTGACCCTTCGTATCAAACAAAGAGGGATCTCTCTGTCCATGAACATGCTACATTAACTAAACTTTCAGAATCTATCAAAGGGACCATGATCTACAAAATACATTATATGGTTAAAATATATATCGAATGAGTCGCCCGCTAGACGCATACAAACTCTACCGTAAATCCGCATATCGTGCGCCTGCGAGTATGCGCACGCACGGGAGAGCTCTTGCACGCGCAGCGGGAGCTCGCATGAGGTGCAAATATGGCAGTGTGCATAGTGATATTTTTCTGACTTTGACAGAACCCTAACCTTAACTAACCCTAACCCTAATACCCTAATCCTATCTCTAATACCCAAACTCTAATACCCTAACCCTAACACTAACCTAACCCTAACCCTAACTATAATACCCAAACCCTAACCCTAACCTAGACCTAACCCTAATACCCTAATCCTAACCCTTACCCTAACCCTAATACGAACCCTAACCCTATCCCTCTCTTAACCCTAACACTAACCCTAACCCTATCCCTAAACCTAATATGCTAACACTAACCCAACCCTAACCCTAATCCTTACCCTAACCCAAACCCTTACACAAACCCTAACCCTAACACAAGCCCTAACCCTATCACTAACCCTAAAATGAACCATAACCCCAACCCTTATACCATAACCATTATTCTAAACCAAATACCCTAACCCTAACCCTAAAACCATAACCCTAATAACCTAACCCTAATACCCTAACCCTAAACCCTATTTCTAACCCTAAGTAACCCTAACCCTAATCTAATAACCCTAACCCGAACCTTAAAACCCTATCACCCTAACCCTAACCCTAATACGAACCCTAACCCTAATATGAACACTAACCCAAATACCAAAATACCCTAACCCTTACTAACCCAAACATAACACGAACCCTAATCCTAAAGCTAATCTAACCATAACCCTAATACAAATCCTAACTCTAATACGAACCCTAACCCTAATATGAACCCTAACCCTAACTAACCCTAACCCTAATTCCTAACGCTAACCTAACCCTAACTCTAACACTAACCCTATCCCTAATACAAACCCTAACCCTAACCTAACCCTAACCATAACCCTAACCATAATAATATAACCCTAACCAAACCCTAACCAAACCCTAACAGTAACCCTAATCCTAACTCTAACCCTAACCCTAACCTAACCTAACCCTTACACAAACCCTAACCCTAAAACGAACCCTAACACGAACCCTAACCCTAAAACCATAAATCCTAATTCTAACCCTAATACCCTAACCCTAAAACCCTAACCCTAACCATAATACCATAACCCTAACCCTAACCAAACCCTAACCAAACCCTAACCGTAACCCTAATCCTAACTCTAACCCTAACCCTAACCTAACCTAACCCTTACACAAACCCTAACCCTAAAACTAACCCTAACCCTAACACGAACCCTAACCCTAAAACCAAAAATCCTAATTCTAACCCTAATACCCTAACCCTAAAACCCTAACCCTAACCTTAATATGAACCCTAACCCTAACTAACCCTAACCTTAATACTCTGACCCTAATGCTAACACTATTACCCTCACTCTAATACCCTAACCCTAATCTAACTCTAACCCTAACCCTAATATGAACCCTACCCCTAACACAAACCCTAATCCTAACTCTAATACAAACCCTAACCCTAATACGAACCCTGACCCCGACCCTAACCCTGACCCAACCCTAACCCTAACCCGAACCCGAATACCCTAACCATAACTCTAACACAAAACCTAACTCTAACCCTAACCCTAATACGAACCCTAACCCTAATAACCTAATACCCTAACCCTAATCCTAACGCGAACCCTAACCCTAACACGAACTCTAACCCTAATACGAACCCTAACCATAATATGAACGCTAAACCTAACCCTAATACCATAACACTAATTCTAACCCTTATACCCTAACCCTATCCTAACCCTAACACTAACCCTAATACCCTAACCCTAATACCATAATCCTACCCTAACCCTAACCCTAATACGAACCCTAATCCTAACCTAACAAAACCCTAACCTTTTTACCATAACCCAAACCCTATCCAAACCCTAACCGAAACCCTAATCCTAACCCTAACCCTAACCTAACCCTAACCTAACCCTAACTCTAACACAAACCCTAACTCTAACCCTAACCC